>NW_010323609.1:0-721 GCF_000700745.2 Antrostomus carolinensis | reverse complement strand
CCCCCCCCCCCCCTCCCCACTGCAAAATATACTCCCTCCTTCAATAATTCAGGGTGGATTCCAGACCTTCATATAAAATAGGGAATACATAGCGACATTAGCTAAAATCTAACAACCAGCATGTTCTTTGCAGTCTCCTAATAAATGAAATCTGTTCCACTTAGAAGACCCTGTTTTATTTTCTGCATCATCTCAGAGTAAGCATTGTTTTTAGCCTTAGTAGGTGATCAAAAAGAGAAAATATGGCATAAATGAAACAGCGTAAATTATCTTAATAAGGCCTTAATTTTCCTTCTGCAATGCGATTAACAGTTATTCTTTTACTAAGTATTGTAGTATTATGTATTCATTCAATAAGGTATTACTTTCTTAGAAGACTTCATTATCTTGGGTTTATGTGTTCATATTGCCAGTGAAATTCAGGTGTATTCAGTGGCCTAGAAATTTTTATTATAGGAGAATTTTAAAAGTAATGTCCACAGAAAATAAATTTGATTTATAGAAAGGTTTAATTTAATCAGATTTTATATTTAGCAATGTAATTTGTACTATTAAAATTGCAGCAATTATAGTCACAGAAATATCTAACAATGAACCCTCACACAGTATTACTGAGAACATTAATCATATGTTAGAAAGCATTTTGAACAATACCTTCTTTTTGCATGACTGGGGAATATCTGGTAACAGTCCAAATCATAGAATCATAGAATCATAGAAT
>NW_010323608.1:58122-68745 GCF_000700745.2 Antrostomus carolinensis | reverse complement strand
CACCTCTCAAGCCTGTCAAGGTCCCTCTGCAGTGAGGGACCCCATAGGTCACTGCAGCTCCTTGCTCCCGCTCCCAGGCTGCCCGTGCACGCTGCCAGCACAGGCGTTGTGCAGCCAGGCAGGAAAGTCCGCGGGACACAAGGGGATGGTTTTCCATCCTGGTGGCTGCAGCCATAGCGTTCACCACAAGGCCCCACGGAAAATCTTGTGTTTGTATCAGGCAAGGAGTACAACAAGCAGTGGTGGGAGAGCAGGGGACACTGCTCGCACTGCTGACGGGTGACTTTACCTTACGGGATATAGTATGGGCTGAAGAGACAGAGCTGGGAGCCAAGGCTGGGGACAGTTTGCTCTGCAGTTCATTGGCAAATAGCAGCAGCATTCTCTTCTTATGGCTGTGTAACTGTCACATGTAACCAGCAATAATGGGGTTAATTAATTAAATCAGGTATTTAATTTATGTATTTCAGTTTTAATCTGAAATGGAAACTAGAATACCCACCTCAGATATTCCTCCCGACACCTACAGGGTTAATGTTTGTGAAACTTATCTCGGAAAAGGAGAATATATATTGTATATTGTTACAGTAGTAAGCAACAGAGTTGGCACCTTTTGTTAAGATCAGACATCAACAAAGTGATTTTCCTGACCTATTTTATAGCTTAAACACTCATAAGAATGACTAAAAATTCACTTCTGCGATTTAAAAAAAGATTTTCAGTGTTGACTCCTGTATCTCCAGAATGTGTTGATATTTGTATTCAGTCCCTTCCTGTGTGGGTTTCTTTGTCACCTGCAAAATGCTGCACTTGAGAAGCTACGAGACAGAACTGAAGGCAAGTCATCGTTAGTAGTCAGGGTGCTTTAATCTCCATATAGTGCATGGCTTTCTGTAACCGTTGGTCTTGTATTTTAACCCAGCACAAGTGTAATTATCCTAGTGCCAGCCTGCCTTTGGGTTCAAAGGTCTCTTCAGCATGACAGTGCCAGTAGCCACACAGCACTTAATGAGTTTTTAAGAAGCTCTTGATGCCAGTATAACAAATCATTGTGAGGTCAGGATGGAGTTGGCATCTTTAGAATTGTGTGTTAGGAGTGTGTGAATGTGCCCTGTGCATTTTGCACACTAAAATACATTCCTTGGGTAAAGTGAACTGTGTTTCTCCTGTTATCGCTGGTCTATGGATAGAGTGTGGAGAGGAAGTCCTTATGGCATTAATTCCCCTGAGCTCAGTTGCTCTACCTAAAGCAGACTTGTTCAAGGGGTGAATTACACATTGCTTTGGTTCTGTTTTGGATTGATATTCCTTTAACTCATGTAACTCTCTTTAAATATTTCTGTTCAATGAGGACATATCTGTGTTTACACAGCTGGATTATTTCAATCTGATTGTTAATGTAAATTAGTGGGTTGTGATTTAAGTTCAGGAAGGGCACTGAGCTTAAACTGGTTGTGTGTTATGGATCTGTTACAGCCAAGCCCAGAACTTCATCAGCTCCTTTTGCTTTTTTTTTTTTTCTTTTTTGCTTTTTTTTTCTTTTTTTTTGTATGAGCACTCATTAAAATGCTCCCATTTAGTACTTTCATGTGCTCTTTTTGTCTTGTAGTATGCTCTCTTTGCCTTTGTGCATCACTAGCTCTCTTACTGCTAAAAGCCAAAAGTGTATAGGCAAGGGCTGTTAGAGACAGGAGTGATTTCACTTTAATCCTTGCTTGAGTTTGGGTGTAAAAAGTACCAGGGAAGTTGCAATATTTGCGCATAATTAAGCCTTCCTGCACATAGAAAACTGGCAGGTGAGGATCTTGGAAGTATACAGAAACCATCAGTCCAGCAGCAGTGCTTCTTGTGTGCTTTCCTGTACCAAAGGCAAGGTACCTTCTGAACTGAAAGACTGAGGGTTTTTAGGAAGAGTCAAATAATTGCAAAATCCGAACGTGATGCACCCGTGTGAGGTCTGGAGGCTGTTTTCAGTCACTGCCCACACCCCTTGTATTCTTAAAGTTTTGTTCTTTTGTTTTAAGGCTGAGTCTACTGAGCTGTTCTGGTATACAATGACCCGAAGCCAGCTTAGCTAATTAGCTAAAAATGGAATCAACTTCTAACTCTCTTGAGTTTTCGTGTCTTTGCATTAGAATAGTTGCATCAGATGCTTAGCCCAAACCTTTAGTTTGGGGTAGGAGCAGCCCTGGGTTTAATCTGTGCTGAGGCTCCGTCCTTTCACCACGCAGGGTGTAATGACAGGCACTGAAACCCTAGAAGTCAGAAACCTCATCCCAGGCGGTCTAGAGAAGTTAACAGACTGTTTTATTATTTATTTACACAGACCTTTCAAAAGAGCTTGTTGATGCAGAACCATGGGTTACCGAGCTGGTAAAATTGTCTAGTGCTGGAGGAGTTCAATGATATTTAAGGTAGCTTTTTGTATTTTAATGTCTGCTGTAGGTGATGCATGTGGCAGCTTTTAGAACAGAACTACTGTTCGAAGTTCATACGGCTTCCGCTGCTTGTCCTGTTGCTTGATGCCTTCTCAGACCTACTTAGAAATTGGCATTTAGGATTTGTTTTGAAAGGATACTGCTTGTGTTATTGCTCTTGGATTACTCAGTTTGGTTTGTATTTTTTATATTTTAAGAACTCCTGAAGCAGCCTTTCAGTTTGTCTCTCTCTGCTCTGAACATATAGATAAGAAACAAATTATGTGGAAGTGTTACCTGCTCTTCAGTTTGAACAGAATTCTCTTCTAGTGGATGTAAAGCAAATTAGTTTGAGAGAAAATAAAGCTCTGAGCTTCTCTGGTTTTAACAAGATCATGCATTTTCCAGTAGTCATCAGATGGCGTTTTAGTAATTGGTGAGTACTGATTAATTTAATGCTTACGGATCATGGGATTAACATCAGTGGATACTGTGGATTGATCATGCTATGAAAAGCATGGAATGTGAAATAGTCTTAATGAAAAAGACTTCTGCTAAATGCCTGGTTTTATTCCTTTTCTAATAGGAATTAATTTTGGTATACAAGTGTAATTTCTAATTCTTGATATGTTTTTGCTGTTCTCCATGCAATATCTGCCTATTAATTGTTTTCTTTGATGATAATCATAATAATCATAAAGCAGCAAGAATTTACGTAGTGTAGTAAGCAGTGTCCTGCATTCATTCATCTTTTATCAGGAGACAATAAATTCATTCGTATAATTAACTGCCTGACAGATATCGAATGACTGAAGCGTTTGAAGTATTATTAGCTTGTTGAGGTTTTTCCTGTACTCACTACTGGTGGGGGGGGTGGCAGAATTGCTTAATTAGGAGAGTTTAGGGTCTCATGACAACTACAGTAACAGAGAAATTAAAAAAAACCCCAAAAAACCCAAAAATCAAAGCTCATCACCTCTGTGTTTACTTCAGACCCTCTGAGATAAGCAAACCTTGAGGCAGGCAGGGCACGATTGCCTGCCCTGCTACACTCACTCGCGGAGCACTCCATGCTGAGCCTGCTGAGGTAAACCTGCGTGCTGCAAAGTGATCAATTAACAATTAAATATGCTCTTGAGGTAGTCACACCTGCGTTGATCTTCTGGAAAAATCTCAGCAACGTGCATGGCATTTTGCATTTAATGAATTCTCCTCAGTCTGTGGTATCAGGGTAATGAACAGGATTCTTTCATATCATCAGGGGGCCACTCATGGTGCAGCGGGGCCTGTTTTGTACCGGGAGTGATTCCACAGGGGGAATTGCCACCCTGACACCAAGCAGTCTGGTTCAGCCCTCCTGGAAGTGATTTACATTGTTTTTCTAATGCAGTTGTTCACCACGTCGTCTTGAGGACTTGCTGCTGTTCACAGCCACTTGCTTTTCCCAGTATAACTTTACATTATTCGGGTATCAAGAAGTGTTATTTTTTCTGAGGAGATCCTCGATAAAAGCATCTGAGCACTTGTGCTGCTGAACTGAGGTAGCGTGAGCTGCCGTGTCCCTGTGGTACCTGTGACCCTGGTCCCTGTTGGCTGCGTGTGGCACGCGGAGCAGAACCGGTGTGACAGCTCGGTGGTCCCAGCAGCTGCCCCGCTGCCTGCGCTGTGTCCAGCAGTTACAGTTAGCTGCCTTGCAAGGAGCACTCACTGTGACCTTTGGCAGGGATCTGATGGTGCTATTTCACCTGCAACCTGTATGCTGGTTTGTGTTAAAGCAGGAGATATTTCCCAGAGCCCGGGCAGGCTGTGATAGCCCTGTCGAGAAGGCAGGACACAAAGCAGGTGCAGGCTGCTGCAAAGGGACGTGTGACCTTTCTGCTGCTCGGGAACCTTCAGAATACGTCATGAGCCCTGTGGGTAACGTGTTTTTCTGTTAAAAGGACAGTGGGGTTGCAGTGTCGCCTGTTGCCCACAAGCCTTGGAAGAGGATCTCTGAGGCTCAAGTTTTCTGAACGTTTGTTCCCTCTCTGACTTGTAAATAACTCTGTGGCTATTTCTCCTCTCTCCGTAGCTGGCAGAGGGAAGTGGGTGTCTGTGGTCAGTCCTTCCTCGGCATGAAGGTGTTTATTGACCACCTTCCAGTGGTCTCGTGGCTGCTGCAGCTCTGGGTAGAGCATCCGGGCAGTTTCAGAGGCAGGTGTGGGGAGGAGATGCTGAGCTTCTGATGCCTCCTGGAAAATAAAAGGCACATTTGTACTTTTGCCTTAGATACTCTTATCTAAGAGTAAGTCTTGCTTGCCTTTGGAATAAGTGGGTAGAAGTAGAAGCTATTATTGGCAGATATAGTTATAAAAATCTTTAGAAAAGCTTTAATAAAAGCCATAAAAAGCTTCACTGTTATTGTTGCTTTTCATTATGTTCCTAAGAAATGGAAGCTGATTTAACAGACGTTTGAGAACCAAATTAACAGTTACCATTTGTTAAATTGCATATTTTTAATCTTTGGCATTTGGCTTAGATTTAAAGCTCAGTTGCAATTCACTTAGAATTGTTGGATGTCCACAAAATGCCTGCAGGGCTGTATACTGCTAAATATGAATTCTGCACAGGTAGGTGTATTTGCACCAGTAGATGTTTGTATGGCCCAATTCTCTTTCATGTTTAAATCAGGAAGAATGAACTATTCCACCTAATCAATGAACTAGGTGCAGATTGATCTTTTCAGTAGCTTATTATCTGTCTGAACTTATATTTCAGTATATATATATTCAGTATATATATATTTCAAAATAACTGAAAACTAGGCATTATGAAAAGCATACTTTTTAATCTGACTGTTTAGGAGAAATTAATCTGAGCAACTATAAGCACACAGCTCTGAATTTAAGCACTTTACCACAAATAGCTACACCTCAGACTTCTGTCCTGCAGCATGCTCACCTGTGTGGTTTTTCTGGGCGTGTATACAAAGACCTGATGATAGAATTTCATTGTCTGTGTATTTTCAAGTTAATGTAACAAACACTTGTGGAGGGAAGGGGCCAGTGAGATGGAGATAAATATTTGAGTTCTTTCCAAACTGGCCAGTGTTAATTCTTTAAAAACAAACACATGGAAAAGAACCTGAACCTTAAAGACAGCCTCTTGAAAAACTTGTCCCAGGTTGTTTATCCTCTTTCAGGCTCTGAAGCCACTGCATTTTACTGCTTATTCCACCTGCATACTCAAAGTACTTGAGCAGATTTGTTACTCAGATTACCGAATTTTGCACAGTAGTTTGTTTCCACGCCTGGTGAGATTATTCCACTTAATGTCAGTCTTGCAGGGACAGGCATAGCCTTGGTGTTTCTTGGAATAAAAAGGGAGTGGAGAGTGAGAAATTATACTGAAAAGGGTGTAAACAATAGTTCATAAGTACTTTTTGTGCCTGTGCTGTGCTAGCCTGCTTCCTCTCATCTCATTGTCCTGACACATTGGTTTTCTCGGTGTGACAATCCGTTATGCTACATGGTGATAGATAAGGAAAAGAATCCACAGTAAAAATAGGCTGCCAAAAAAATGTGTCAGGGCTAATGAGTCAGTGTGGTCAGGGCTTCTTACACCATCTCGCTTCTAGAGGAAAAGTTCAGCACACAAAAGCATAGCCACACTGGCCATTTCCTCCAAAGCAGAGAAACAATGAAGCTTTTAAAGAAATTACAAGTGATTTCCCTTAAAGTGTGTGTGCCATTTCAAAGCAGAGATGGAGATGAGTGCTCATGCAAAGATACCCAAAATGAAAATCCTACAGTTGCTGAAAGACGTACAGCTCCTTTATTCATACAAGTCCTGGTATTTTTAAGAGAGGCCTCAAGCATTAAACAGCCGTAGAAGGAGGCGTGTGGCTATTCAGCTGCTTCTTTAAACAAAAAAAAAAACCCAAAACAAGCAAACACACACACACAAAATCTTGTGCAAATTGGTTCTGTGTCTGATACTCTATATTTCATAGTACGTATTTGACCGTTAAATAAGCTTACTGGCTTAATAGTGCCTTGTATCAATATTTGATAATTTCCTCAGACTTTAAAGGAAAAACAGTATATTTGAGGCACTTAAGAGCCTTATGGGGAAGCTCTGAGCACACTGGGAAAGCTACATGAGGGGTCAATATTGTAAAGCTGTTTTGAGGAGGGGAAAGACTCTTGCTTTGTATTTGTAACTGTACCTCAGGGTTACTGGTCGGTTGGTGGGTTTTTGTTAATTGAGTAGATAGTCGTGTTAGGAAACCCTAGAGATGAGGACTAAGAAAGCTCTCGGAACAGGGAGTCTTGAAGCCTTAACACAACTCATTATTTTATAGAAATTCTCATCTGATTGTTGGTGCCTGTAAATGGTGTGAATTCAGGGTCTGAAGGTGTGTAGTATCCCGGACTATCCAGTTTTCTCAAGTAATAATTCTGGTGTAGCATAAAGCTGAGTTGTCTACAATGAAAATAAATAAGTTCAGGAGGGGAGAACACAGCCTTTCATGAGTTTCTTATACTTTTATGGAATGAAAAAGGACTGCTAGCACATTTTCCTCCCTTGTGTCTAACTTTTCAAGAGGCATTTCTGTGCGAGGTGATGACCTGCTATCTCCTGGTGCCTGCTCAGAACCTTTAGGTCACTGGGTCTGTCCTGTCTTTCATTTTCCAAGCAGTGAGGTCAGGTACGTGGTCTTTGCCTCCTCCATACCCATGGCTAATGATGCTATTAATACGAGGAACTGTGTACCTAATTTTCATCAAAGAAATTGAAGAATTACATCTATATCCTTAGGGTACTGATACCTGTACGTGTCTAAAACAGATGAGACTGGTAAGAAAACATGAGACCTGGGATGGTAGTCTCAGCCTTTTCCATATCTGTCTCTAATTTTTCATGTCTATTAAAGCACAAAAGATGAATTTCACTCTGTCTAAATCTGCTGAGAGGGAAGGGAGAGAAACATTTTGTTCAAGTATGTGTTCATTAAAAAAGAAGATGAACTTTGCACAGTGCTTTAAAAAATTACTTTAAAATCTGGCCCCAATGTGTGCTATTCATTCATTCTTCATAACTTTCCTTTCAAAAAGCTTTTAAAACTCCTAAGCACAGGGCTGGGATGCACTTTGGGTTGTGAAATTATCTTTGCAGACCTTGGAATTTTTTTCCAGAGCTCGTATGTCAACAAATCAGTGTACGGTATTATCATTTCCCTCTGGACTTTTAAAAATCTATATCTCCAGGGGAAATCTAGGGACCATATGATGTCAGCTCTGAATACATTAATAAGAATGAAATGTAACATTTGTTAAAGATAAAATCCTTTCATTGGAGAAATGTCCTGTGTTTCTGATTAAGTGGTGTGTCAATATTACATCACATTGACTAGAAGGTTCTGGATATCAGCTAAACTGACAAGTTCTAACCAACTTTAAAAATACCTGGAATCCTCCTCTTAGCTTTAAAATACACAAACATTTGCTAAAGTAATTACTTTTGTTGAATGAATCAGTGGTGTGTCTTGGGAATTTGCGGCTGCTGAAGACTTTTTTTTATTATTTATTTTCTCCTCTGACCTATGTGTCACAAAGTAATTCCTCACAAAGGCTGTGAAAGGCTTAATATAATCAATCCACATGCAAATAAATAGAACTACATTAATTCTTGAATGGAAGGAAGACACTGGAGAAATCTCAAACTAAGGCATATTGTTCTTTGGCAAATATTTTTCAAGTGTTTCCTCCTCTTCAAGCTGGAGATCCTTCTAATTAAACAGCTATGGCAACAAATGCTGTCCAGCTGAGGGTCAGGTAGAAAGTTCAGATCCCAGATGGTTGATATCTGTACATGACTTATCTACCAGATGGGTTCAGATGTTCCGCTGGATTTTTTTTTATTCTTTTCTCTCACCCTTCCAGTATTAAGGTGATTTGTTATATTCCTATCAAATATTTATATTGTTTTTCTATTGACTTTTTGCTAAGAATTCTTCAGCTAGGAGGAAAAGTTCCCCCAGAGCATATCTTCTGCTGCTTGAGAGGTACTTTGTTCAACATTCCCTTCCTATCAGTTTCTACAGAGCTTCCAAGGATGCCCTAAAAAACCAACAGGAATAAAAGGCCCACGATGGTGGGGGTGAGGAGAAAGGGGTGCCATTGGCAGTGTCTGCTGTTTCTGTGGATGGTTAAAGCATGTCTGCTTTTGTAAGATAATCAATACAAATTTAAAACAGTTTTGATGGTTACAACTGATGAAGCACAGGCTGACTGTAAAGCTTATCGTCACTGATAGCTATATAAAAATATAGCAATATAGTGTTTCTCTTTGGCTTTATTTTTTATTATGTGCTGTTATTAAACAGCCTAGGTAATGCAATTGGTGCCGTGTTGATTTAATTGTGGTTTTTAAAAATAGATCTTAATTCTTGTAGAGTGAGCTTTTTCATGGTGCTGAGGACTTAGATTTCTAATTCCTGGTGGTTTTAGCCTTTTTGGGTTTTGGAAACTACAGGATGAAAGGTGGTTACAGTTTCTTTTGGTTCAAATTCTAAAACCAAAGTGGTTCAGAGGTTTACATAAAAGCAATAAGCAAGACAAAACCAGCTTCTGAGCTCTAGAAAATATGGCAAGAAGGACGCAGCAGAACAGAAGCTGAGTATTACATTCATTACTTTAATCTATTTTACACCACATTAAGTACAAAGGTCAGACTGGTGATATTCCCAAACTGTGGTTAGTATTCAAAATACCTTCAAAACTTCTGATTCAAAATCCAAGTTAGATTAGAAACTGAATTAAATGTTTTAGAGAAATACTGGTTTAGATCTTTTCTGGTTTTGTGTTTGAACAATGCAGTATTCTTGCTTTTGTCACTAGAAAAACTATTTCAAACATGAAAAGAAACCCCCCCACACAGACATACTTCAAGTGTTAGAGCTCCCATACACCTGGAAGACAGATCTGCCTGAATTTACCCAGCTTGGATGTTTGTCCCAGTGCTGGTGGGTTTGGCCAGTGCACTCGCAGGTGCTCTGTGATAGTCTGTCCACACTGTTTGTGTGCTGCACTTGGGATTAGGACTAAGGATGAGTTTTCATTCTGTGATCACTCTTCTGTTGAATCTGTCACTAAATAAATAAGTTGTTTAAACATGGTTCAAATGAATAATAAAAGCAATCCATAAGGGACTGTTTTGGTGCCATTGAAATTCAGGGGGAAAACTCCCACTAACATCAACAAGGATTTCACTTTTGTCCTCAGGAGGGAACCAATGAACTTGGAAAATGGTATGAAGTGTCCCTGATCTTAGCATCCTTAAACTGATATCTTTTGAAATACTTCTGCTACCTTACAGTTTTCAGTTATCTTTCTCTTTCCCCTGTTTTTAAAAATAAAGCAAACTTTGGAACTCTTGCTAAAATTGCAGCAAAATATTTATTAACTAGTTTGTGAGCTGGTCTGTTCAGACTGTACAGAACTGGGAAGACACCATTAGAAATAAACTGCTGTCTGAAGCTGAAGGAGTTGATTTGTTAACAGGATGTGTAGAAGAGACTATTTCTTCTCTGCAGTAACAATTTCTACTCATTTGGCCAATTTTTTGATGTCGCTTTTTGGCTAATTTTACCATGTCTTTTTTAGCTTTAGATATCATAGGTGTAGATTCAATTAAATGTGTACAACATGCTACTAATGCAAAGAAACCTTCCTCTCAGTGATCTTTACAAGGGAAGACTTTTACACCGTTTCTTCTGTGCCCTCTTATTGCTCAGGGGTAGAAATACAGAGATTGCAGTAGACGTGTTCTCACAGAAAGCTGCTTAAGCAACTGGGTTTGGGGTGTGCTGAATGCCACAGCAAACCTCAAAGCTAAGCCATTTAATGAAGAGACAAATCTCATTTTGTGCAATATTGCTTAGTTCCTTAAAGTAGATTTAGGAACTTGAAGCAGACCCTGACAGGCAAGGCAACAAAAATGTCAGTCACTGAAACCATCCTGCTCTAGAGCTCTCTCAACAAACCGTCATCTGAGCTTATAGCGTATGGATATTTCCTGGTAAATGCACGAGCCCGTCATAAAAATAAGGTGTTAAAGACATAATAAATCCAAACTTGGGGTTACAAAATACTGTATAAGGCAGGCCACAAAAATACATGTTTTGTTGTACCTTTAAGGAGTTCTTTTTGTACAGATATAGGTG
>NW_010323608.1:45964-58107 GCF_000700745.2 Antrostomus carolinensis | reverse complement strand
TGAGTTTGACATAGGATGTATATAGGTGAGGGACTCTGGTACTCATCCTTCCTCCTGGGTACGTACACACTGCACACAGCGTCAGCGCACGTCGTAGCTTCAGCTCCGCTGTGCACTTCCGAACCCTGCCCAGTGAGCTTCCTCTCCAGCCACGAGTTTTCTGTGGATGTGGGCTGACTTTGATATCTATTCCAATCTAACTAGTGCCACGACCAAGCACCTTGCTAAAGCCATAAGCACAGGTGCCTGATAATCTATTTTAATTATAGATAATGTGCTTAATTTCAAAAGTGATGTGAAAGCTGACAGGCAGTTCCAAAGAGCTTTCCATCCCAGCTTCCAAGCCTTTCTGTAGTCATACAGCCTCCAGCTCACAAGCTTTTAAATTATTTACCCAAAATTGGCTTTGAAGGAAGAATTTAAAATTAAAATAAAAAAAAAAAAAAGCCTGGTTGTATTAAGAGCTGATAGAGGAATGGAACGTAAATAAGAGCCCTCGTAGGAGCACTTTGGCTTCTGCTGATCTACAGGGAACTCTTAACAGGTGAGCTTGGGGAGTCTTGTCGGGTTTTTTTGTTTGCTCTCCCCCCAATTGCTCCCTGTTCCATCACCGCCACCTCCCCTCCCCCTTTTTGCCTTTTTTAAAACTAAACAACTCCGTTTATTTTACATTTTAGTTACTTTTACAGTGATCAGCCCAGTTACCAGGTGAGCAGATCTGTGTGCTTTGTTAATACCCTTTGGAAAGGGCTGTGACGCCGAGAGGGATCAGCTGGCTGTTCTACAGATGACGCCTCCTGGTTTGGGGGGTTTGTGTGCTTGGTTTTTTTCACTTGGCTGCAAAAACAAAAGCCATGCATGTGTTTAACTTCCTGATTGCTTTGCAGTACCAGAGGGGACTGACAAGCTGCCTGGGCAGCTGGTAGGCCCACTTCATCATTTTAATATAAGCTAAACCTTGCTCCCACTCGGTGGTACGCACACAGCAATCTGTCTTCACAGGCTGAATCAAAAGCAGTTTCAGCATATGATTAGCTGTATAATGAGACAGTGCAAGGGGTGTGGAGAACAAAGAGTGTAGGAAAGCAAGAGGACACACATCCTATCATTTAGTGTTCTGGGATTCAGAGAGGAACAATCATTTTCTAAAAATGACACCCGTTCCATGGGAAGTGTTCTAAACAGAGATCATTTCTGAGCACCTACAGATGTGACACGTTAGCCTTTAAACCTGAGTGCTGCGTGGGACTGAGCTTACGCTGTGGCTCCTTCATCCACTGCCTCACCTGGCTGCACTGGCTGTGTGAAGGGTTGTAAATTCAGAGTGCCATGAGATAACGCTGCAAGAGAAGCTTCTTTCTTGCTCTTGTTTTAATTTTTCTGCTTTTTAACCTATGCTGTGCCTAATTATGCTTTGACATTGAAAAAAAGACCTCTGGTACTTTGGAACTGAGACATTGAGATAATTACTTTTCCAGCACTTGCCAGGAACTTGCATAGCTTTTATATCTGTTTCCCTCTTCAAAGTATCTCTCCTTCCTCCTTCAGTATTCCCAAGCACATCTTGAGTATCCAGATAATTGTTTGGAAATTCTATCAAGGCGATATTTAAATGTCAGATACTGTAACCACGTGGCACGTAAGTTCCTTAGTTCCCACAGCTACAGATGTTATGAGAATATAGTGTGTGTTGAAAACGATCATCTTATTGCACAGACTTCACCTAGAGACTGTAGAATCTATAAATTCATGTTTATAGTTTAATGATAAAGCAAATAAAGTATGTCTTATGTGATTTCTAGGGCTGTTAAATTATATTCTGGCGAGCAAGCTTTCAAAATCTTCATGTAATGAAGTTGCAGATGTTTTGCTGGCAATAGAAACTTGGGATTCTGATACTTTCTCATCAGCTACTGGTCTCTGTTGGGTTTTGTGTGGTTTTTAACAATTTTGGGCTGAAATAAAACAGAAGTTATATTTGATAGAAAAGGTGCACGGTGGGGCAGTTGTGGGGCTGAATGCTCCCAACGTGCCAGGGAAGGAAAGCTCTGGAGCTGAGCAGGTTGGTTGGAAGTTTAGATGTCTTGTTTCTACAAGCCTTTAGGAGCAGGTAGAGTTGCTGTCCATCCTCATAGCAATAGGTACAGTACACTCAGGGTTGCTGTGTGTTGTGCCATGTTTCGTTTGAGAGAGTCTCGTGGGTTTTGTTTGGTGCCAAAGGACATAAAATATGGTGTAATACGGTCTGGCTGGGGTTCTGCCAAAACCCTCCTCCACCTCCAGGTGTATTTCCAAGAGAAACTCGGGGTAGGGTACGCCAAGCTCATCTTGCACATGTTGAGAAGCGCAGAAAAATACAGATGTTTCTTTACTCCACGTCTTTCCTTTCTCTCTAAATATTATCTAGAAAAATTAAGACATTTTCAGTTGGAACTAAACAAATTCAAGGAGTTAACCATAAATTTGGATGGTCAGATTTTTTTTCATTTATTTTTTTTGTGTAGGCCATTATTCCTCCACTGTGATTTAATACTGATTGGAAAGGGTCAAAAAGAAAAAAAACAAGTACTGGAATCTGGGAGAGGTAACGCAAGCTCAGAACAAGGTTCTGGAAGAAGTGGGAAATGGTGAGCTTGAGCTGGAAGGAAAGAGGTGTTTGGGGAGATGGCAAATCTCTGGAGGAATTGAAGTGAATCATATTAGGTCCTCAGTCTTTGTTTCTGAGTCAAAATGCCCTCCCTTGCCATATACTGCTTTGCAAACTGTCATCTTTCCACTGTGCTGTGTTGCAGTGAAACATAATATGGATATTTTGGTGGTTGGAAGTTAAATAGTATGTTTTCAGATGGCAAATAGCTGCATCTGTGTAACAGAACCCACAAGCAATTATACTGTTTGACAGAGGTAAAAATTATTAATTCTAGGTATTTGGTCAATTACATATCTGCCTAGTGGAATTTATTCTGGAAATACAAAAAAAAAAAATAAAAGAAGATATGAAAGATGTTTGCAGTTTAAATATTGCATAGAGCCTGTAGTATAAAAATTCAGCTGCTCCAGATAAGGGAGAAGGGTCTGTGTGTTTTTATGCAGGCAGGTGTCTGGGTGCTTATATGTATGTATCAATATGTGTGTGTGTATTTACATATAAAATAATACATATATGGCCCCAAAAGAAAATCTTACTAATTTCAAGGTGAGATCAAATTCATGCTGTTCAATACATTTATTTCCTCCACAGCTAATGAAGTGCAAAGTCCATATATCAGACCTGCTCAGAGCTGGATGTTTGATGTTTACCCTCACATGGCTGAGGCTGAAGTTGTTGAGATAAAGCAGTATCTTTGGAAGCCTTTCAGATGAGCTCAAGGATCCAATCTGAGGCCCATATGTGAGCTTAGATAGGTTTGAGGGGGACTGAGTTTTGGTTCCAGCCTGTTTCCAGTTAAAAATGTAGTGAGTCATCTGTAAAAATTAAAGGAAGATGCTGTAGCATCTAAAGAGAAAATTCTTTCTTTAGCAGGAATATTAAGTGTGAAATGCCCCAACTCAGCTGATAATTTAAAGAGCCAGTCAGCACTGCTGCTGGCAATACAGTGTCCTGAGTGGCCCTGGCTGTGGGAATTACTCGTGCTTTTCAGCTCTATCTGAGTGCTCTGCTAGCTTGATGGAAACTCCTCCATTCCCTGCTCGCTCCCACTCAGGAGACCTTGAGAACTTGAAGATTTAGTCCTGCAAAATAATTTTAGTTCTTGAAGTAGGCTGTATTTAACTGCAGATATATATGTGTAAAATTAGAAAAATGAAAATTGTACTGCTGCATCATGCACTCAGGAGGTCACAGCCAAGACAAATATACCTTTTTAACATATATGCAAAAAAATTGACGATAACTTGAACAGTAAAATGAATGTCATTATATGAACGGTGCCTGTGTTCTAGTTTGCTAGTGGAAAAGTGGATTTGTGTTCCAGTGAGACTGAAGGTGGTGCCATTTATCCAGGAAACCCCTCCGGAATGCCTAGGCTGCTGTGTGTGCCAGGAATTTTCTCCATCCTTAACAAGTGATGACGTTCATGATGAATGCTTGTGTTCAAACTTGAACACTAACAGACTTTGCCGGTTTTATTTTGTAAATTTGCTTAAATTTAAAAGTAGACACTTGATTCTTGTTTCATTTGATCTAAACATGTCTTGATTTGGTCAGGGGTAAGGAGCATTTCATTTTCTCTGACAAAAATAACTAGAAGCTGTGCTTGTGTCTAAAAATCAATCCTGTACTGTACAGATTCATCTGGATCGGAATGCGTTAAGATGCCTAAAGTTATAGTCACGTGGTTTATAAACTATATTACTTTATTTATGAATATAAACTAGGGGTTGTGAATGGGAATTATTAATTTCTGAACAGCAGTTGCTAGGTTTTGATTAAGGAAAAGTCTATGCTGTTCGTGGGGCCTTTTTGTTATCTAGGTAGCTCAGGGTGATACAAGTACCTATAAAAATCTAAGTACACACAACTGGAAGAGAGGAAGGTGACTGATGAATACATTATACAGCTAAGAACCTGTTTGGAATGATAAGTGAAGCAAAGGAGTGCAAATTTACACCACCGCAGTCAGGGGCAACGTTTTAAATATTCAAACAACAATATTTGTAATGATACTAAGTACAGTTGGCGAATTTTACAGTTAGGGCAGAAAACGTGAATTCAACTTATTTACTGTGGTTTGGAAAAAAAATTACTTCTTGCAAAGTAATATTTTCTAGTATGTGTTTCCAGAAGATAAAGAACACCTGTCAAAGCAGCACATCTGGATAAATTGTGTCCACATGCTTTTAGAAGAGCTGGCCAAGGAATTCTCTCCAACATGTGATACTTAATTATTTTATGGAGATGGGGAAAGCAGAAGCCATAACAGTGCAAGTTAATGTAATATCCACGTTTGAGAAGAAAGGAGTGGTTCAGACAATTGATGCTGTGTGTGAGCCTGCTACTGATTTGTGACAGAATTGTAGAACAGCCAGTGTGGAACTTAATTATGTTCTCCTTTGTCTTCAGTTGATACGGCATTTATTGACATAAACTGAAGAGACTTGACCTCTGTTCCTAACAGACCTTGTATGTGTATGCAAGGTAGCATTGCTCGTGTGGATTTGTACTGTGTGTGAGGTGTCCAAGCCTGTGGTCACCAGACTTTTTGATTCAGTACCCCTGTCAGTAAAAAAAAAGTTTGAGCACACACTCCCCATGTTTGTATGAATTACACACACGTGCTACTGAAGTGCCAAGATCATCATCCCACACCCCAGTGGATCAGGGTGCAAACCCCCGGGGTTGTGTGCACCCCACTTTGGAGACTGCTGGTCTAAGCAACTAGAATCAACACACCCTCTTGATAGATGTAGTTCTGATTGTTCCCTAAACATAGCTGTAAATTAGAATTATTGCAGAGCAGATGAGTTTAAGTGGAGTCATAAGGATATCACACTACGTAAACTTTAATTTTCTGGTAAGAAAATGATTGTAGTATCTGTAGATGACACAGAGGGCTAAAGCTGTACGTTAATACATTCCCATGTAAAGCTGAATATCTGTAAACTAGGGTTGAAGCCCATGCTTACAAGAACAGGGAATCTATCCCAAGGAATTGGTTCTGGTAAGGCCCAGGGAGTCATCCTGAGTAATCAGCAAACTGGTAAGAGGCAAACTAAGCTTTGGTAGAGACAATGGGAACTGATTTGCTCTGAATGTTTTCAGCATTTAAGAAGACTGAAAAAATTCTGGTAGCTTCTACCTTTGGAAACTGCTAGATCTAGGATATGTTTTCAGATATCAGGACAAACTGCTGACAAGATTCCTATTTTCTATTGTCTCTAGACAGTTTAATTAATAATTCACTGAACATATGGTGACATTTTTTAGAGATAGTTACAGATATGACTTACTGTACACGTGGTTTGAGAGCACCATGTCATCAATTGCTACTTGAAACAAATGACTTCATGGCCTGGTGGTACTCTTAGAACTGAAATCTTTAACTGCACAATAAACCCTGGTTGAGGATTTGAGGACAATTTTTCTTTTTTCTAATAAATTCCCCTAGTGACAGATCAAAGTATCCCTTATTACTGCTTAAGACCAGGTTTTACTAGCTGCCAAGCTAGAATAAATCTGTCCAACTAGAATAAGTAATACATTTCTAGCTGTATGAAGATGTGCAAATGCCTCGAGAATTCTCACTGAACCCTTGGTGAAGAGCCTCATGCAGTGCCAGGGCCATGGTCCCCTGTGCAATGGGAGTTTTTATGTTCCAACAGGACTGTGTTGTTGGTCCATCTGAGCATAGACCTGTACCTCACACTTGGCTTTTGAAGGGTGATGTGCTGGACAGACCCTGCAAGGACTTGACCTCAGTGTGTGCTATATATTTGTATACATTAATGTTGTGCTCCATCAGGTGCCAGGTTTGACTGTTGCCTTATATATGCCCGCAGAAAGGACTTGGGGCCTTGGTGTGAGCAGGCAGCACATGCAAGTTCCTTGTTTTCTCTTTGTTAATTATTAAAACTTGCCTTTTTTTAAAAGAAAAACAACTGTGCCCTTTAGGCACCTGAGATGGCCAACTGCTGGATGTACTGTGGATATCCATTTCCGGCAACTCGCTGTCTTCGCTGTAGTCCTTGTGGTATCTTTATGGATGTGGCTGTGATTTGTGCCAGGTTTGCACCTGCTTTGCAGAAATATAAACTGATCCCATTTGCTGATCAAGTAGGAACAGTCTATGGGCAAGGTGCTGGTTTAGAGCCTCCCAGTTCACTGCTGTCCTCCACAAGGGGCTTTCTCTGTCATTAGCTGAGATTTCGGTGCGATAGGTCTCCCTCACTAACATGGGGGTAATATCTTTCTCATACCTTATCATTAATTCTGAACACCCTTACCCAAATCAGTTACTTTAACACCAAGCTTAAGCATCACTAACTCTTATTGTTTACATTAGTATGTCATCATAAAAAAACCCCAAAAACATCTTATCTTGGAGGTCCTGAGAAGTTTGATGCCTCCATAAAGATGCTACCACTGGAAGAGCTAAGCACTGCTATTGGTGGTTATGGCACCAGATGTTAAAAACAGGCATTTACGTGTGCTGTGTCCTCTGTGCAAATTCAGTTTTCTCCTAACATCACGAAGTTAAGCTTATTGCCTTTCTCAGTATGTACAACAGAATAGGTTTCTTACTGTGAAAATATTGTCAAGTTGCTGGTTTTGCTGATTCGTACACCAATGAAAAAGCTTTCTGAAGAACATGAGGAGATTAATGCTGTTCATTTGCTAAAGGTAGGGAGAGGCTGCAGATTTTGCAAACTCATCACAGAACCATTTTCATTGATATTTTTTCAGTGTAGCCATTTCACTTTTCTCTCTCTCTGTCTTGCAGTGATACTCTTGTTTTCTCCTGACACACTTGATGCCTTCTGTAAGAAAGCTCGTGAAAGGAAGTTGCAGGTCATGCAGAGTTAATTGGGAACTGAGTTATTTCCATAGGTTACATAAAGATCACCATTTGGAAACAAAAATAGAAAAGCTGCCCTAATGTTCACTGTGGCCCTGACTTTTTGAATAGCTTTGACTCCGGTCCTTTGGAGGCTGTTTGAAGTGATCCCTTGTGGGATTTTGAAAATAATGTCTATGGCAAAGTGCAGTGAGGTGACGTAATGAGATGACACCAGACTAATCTTAGCTTTCTCTTGTTCACATAAATACCCTTTTAAAAATACATATATTTTCAGGGACTGTGAGTTAGCATAATTCTTCCTGTATTTCTGTTCTTCAGCTAACTATTGGGCATGTTCATAGGAGTGGCTTTTAAAGCTGACCTGATTTCAAAACAAAGAATAAACTCCCATTTGCTGTGTATGTTGAGCGTGAGTCATGATCCAGCTCTTTTACTTGATTCAGCAGAGCTCTAAGCACATGCATATAACCAAATATACAGAAATGGGTAGCACAGACAGAGGAAATTTAGATTCTTTCTTTAGTAGCTTGCTGAATTTATGTATAACATCAAGTTTCTTAAAAACAATTTTAGGAAGAAACGACTGGTAAAGCAAACTTTTTTTTTTAGCAGATCAATCTAAAGAATTTATCTTTTTAATTGATATAATAACTGGGAAGAGCTATATATATGCTGGATTGATGGATTATAAAGCGTACTCATCAAGAGGGAATGGAAAAGATGCTGTTCTTTCTTGTCCCACTTGACATACTTGCTGCTATTTATTTCCAAAGAGCATTACTCCTTTGGATAGAGTGCAACAGCTTGAAAGGTATGAATGTCTACATTTTCTTTTCAAAATACACTGAATATTTTTTAGCAACAGCTTTATCTCCATCCTCTGTCGAAGTTTATGCTGTGTCTTTCCCGGTGAGCAGATACACCTCGTGAAGTCCCTTTATGTAGGCAAAGCATGATGCTGTGATACAGCATTTATGAGAAAATGGATGTCTGGGCGGTGTGGGAAGGGGGACCCGTGTGCGTGAATCTGTGCTAAGCTCATGGAGACCTGGGAGGCTTAAGAAACCCTGAGTGTGGAGTTCAGCCCTTCCCTCTGTTGACAGAAGGAGACTGAAAGGATGATGCTTGCTGAGGCCAAACCTATTCCTGACACTTGTAAGAAGTAAACTACAGTGACAGTTACTGCTGGGTGATTAATAAACATCGAAAGCAGCAGCATTTGTAGGATGGTGAGTCTGAAATGGGAGTTTCTGGGCTATCCACACTAATCCCTTCTGCTTCAGGCAAGCATGTTGTTTGTTTTCTTCTCATGATCCAGTCATTTTCCACAGTTTTGCTGCCCACAGAGCTATAAATCTTTGTATTTCTATCTTAATTCAGTTCCAACTCATGCACATTTCTTCTTGTGCCAGTAGTATTTTTACCCCACCAGTATGTGTTGAAAAAGCAGTTTTTTTCCTTTTGCAGGGCTCTGTCAGTCTCAATGAGCAAATCTTTTGGAGTCTCCAGTTTCAGAGAAGCTTTCTTCAGTCATCCAGAGGTCTCCTTGGCACCCAGTGCAAAGTTTGATTTACTCTTCCTTAAATTTGGAAGACCAATGCAGTTGTTCTAGCTGAGATCTCACCTGTGTTTTTAAAAGCGCATTGCTGAAGAACAAGCATGGCAGTTAAGTTTAGACAAGCAGCACGAGCAGCCAGTGTTCCCAGAGGGAAGCAACGTGGTGCAGGTATCTTGCTGGAGAACTAGAGGTGGCTGACAAACGAGGTGACTGACTACACAGTTTTCTGTGGTTTTCTGTGGCTTCCAGTGGAATGGTTTCTTGCCAGCCTGCCTTTTAGCAGTCCATTAGTATCTTTAGAGTTTTTTAATGCCCAACTTGCTGGCTTTTCCTTATCTCCCCGCATCTTGGATTGACAGTCAAACAAACCCTTCCCTACAGCACATCATTTTTACAACTACTAGTTTGGTGCTTCCAGTAAAGGTACCAAGTTATACACCTTAAAATCCCCACAGTCATATTATCCTGCCTTCTCTGTTTCTCTCAGATTCTTAGTGTTTTGGGATATCTGCCAGGGAAGCACAATAAACACATAATAAACTGTAGGAACTGCAGGAACTGTATATATGTGCGTGTACATACACACTTACTTAGAAATGCAATGTTTCTATTTCTTCACTTCAAATAAATTTTAAGAACTGCAGTCTTGAAGAACTTTTGAAATAAATTTGGTCTTTTGCTCCAAAACATTTCCTTTTCTCTAAGGAGATGCTGCACAGCCTTAGCACAGAAGGTACACAACTGTGTTGCCACAGTGTGCTCTTGAAAGAGTTTCTGCTGATGGACTTGGCCCCTGTGAGGTTTTTCTAATAGACAGGGACACTTCAAAGGAATGCCAATGCTATCATTGTCAAGCAAGTGGAAGGGAAAGCTATGGTCAGAAACCAGAGGGTGCTGCTTAACTTTTCTGTAACATAGGCAGGTGACAGTAATTCTACAACTGGTTTTGGCGACTTCTAATACCAAAAAGACAATACCAGTTGCGTTAGAAGGACAAGCCAGTCATACCTGTGAAATGAGCCATGCCTCCCAGGCTGGATCAGCTGTATAGAGATATGGCTGACTGGACTGCAAGGCTTCCTGTCCATGAGGGAGCTAGAGGGAACAGAAGGCTGTTTCACTAGGTGTACTGGTAAATAATGTGAAATCCAATAAGAATATGAGGCACCTTGTTTAATTAGAGCCCATGTTTCACTTCCATGTATATCCAAGTCATTTCATTGTGCTTGGAAATGCGTTTAGGTGCAGTTTGTGGCTGCTGCAGTTTCTGTAAAATTCACACAACTGCTTTGTGTTTGTAGATGTGTAACAATCTCTTTTGCTTTCTTACAGTTCAAATAATTAAAACAGAAAGGCTAACAAGCAAATGGCCTGTAGTCTAGATGCCAAGTCATTGCTTAATTTGTCTAACGACCCCACCATACAGTCTGTGGCAAAATACAGCACTTTGGGAGGGCTCTTCTCTACATGGTACCACCAAATTGTTTTCAGAAGGGAATGGCTCTCTTTGTACTTTACTGTCATCTCTACATTTCTAAACATAGATTCTCTTGCCAGACCCATATGATTTCATTTGCTGTGTGATCTCCAATTTCCTAGATCGAGTCCTTGAACATATTATCATATATTGTATGTGATGTAACTGTTGAAAATTAATCAATTTTTTGTCTTAAGCTTTTGGGAAGGAGGGGGAAGCGGAGGCTACATCAGCCAGAAAACACAAAGGGCTCTGGTGAAGTGAGGAGCACTTCAACTACCTGGTTCATCTCTGCTTTCTGTAATTTTGGTATTGATGGAAATATTCTTTCTTTGTCAATTTTTCTAATAGTTTTTAATTATCATGCACTGGAGCTCATGGCTTTCTAAAAATAACGTGTGCATCATAACTTGTACATGTTATTAGGCATGTGAAGGTCTGTTCCTGAAAGGAGAGGCAATAAAGCTTAGTGAGCAGCCTGTGTGCAATTCTGGGAGACAGGAAGTAGAATTCTAAATACTTTTCAAATGTTGATACTTTTTATGGATTTCTCCAGCTCTATTTCACTAGCTTTTCCTTTTTGTAAAGATGGAAAGACACCATCTCTGCTTAACTTAGTAGGAGGAGGAAAAGGGTTATTTAAAGTTATTTAAAGTGAATAAAAATTAATCATTATACCAAGGATTGAAAGTCAAGAGACACGAGGTCTATTTATAGCTTTGCGGCTGGCTCGTAATTGCTCTTTGGCAAGCGGTGTCATAGTGTGACGCACGTTTAAATGGGCTCTGCCTCCAAAAACAAGCAGTTCTTGGTCTGGTGCTGTGCTGCACAAGTGGTAGTGCTAGTGTGTGAGGCAGGGCTGTGAACCAGATGGGGCAACTGATCCAGCTGGAAAGGAAAAACACAAAACAAAACAAAAAAAGGCAAAAAGGTAGTGATGGAGAAGAGGAAGAGCCAGAAGAGCTGCCTGATCCATGCCAGCAGCAGATGTCAAGTGTTAGCCTCACTGCATCTTACATACCTTGTCTGGAAAAAGGGAAAGGAGATATTTGAAAATATTTTCTTCAGAATATTTATCTTTTTGATAATGTGACTTTCTTAAACTGTACAAGACTCTGGTCAAGTCAGACAATCCAAATAATTGTCTGGCAAGGCAAAAGGTGTCTACAAAGTTTTGACATGGAATAGACATAAGGACTGCACTTCCCATCAGTCACCTGGCACCATAAAAATCATGTTACTTTAAAACTACACTATAGTAGAAAAAATGTCCTGTTTTTAATATAAACATGATAAAAAGAAACACCCAAGATGAAGGCATTATCACACAACATTTAATTTATCATAGGTGCCTAGGTTACAGTCATCCATGGAATCATAGAATTGCCTGGTTGGAAAAGACAGCTTTTCTCCCCTCAGCCTCCTTTTCTCCAGGCTCAACACCCCCAGTTCCCTCAGCCAGGAACTCAGCACACTTGTGCTCCAGACCCTTCACCGTTGCCCTTCTCTGGACGGGCTCCAGCACCTCCATGTCCTTCTGGGAGAGAGGGGCCCAACACTGGACACAGTATTCAAGGTGTGACCTCACTAT
>NW_010323608.1:31879-45829 GCF_000700745.2 Antrostomus carolinensis | reverse complement strand
GGGCACACTGGTTCTGATCCAGGCCAGGATGCCCTTGGCCTTCTTGGCCACCTGGGCACTCTGCTGGCTCATATTCAACGAGCTGTCAACCAACACCCCCAGGTCCTTTTCCACGAGGAAGCTCTCCAGCCACTCTGCCCCAAGCCTGGAGCGTTCCAAACCAGAATGAGGTATGTCTAATTCGTTGCAATCTATTGAACTTTGTCAGTCTTCTGTCCACTGGGCCTTCTGTCAAAAAAGTTCAAGCCCAGACTACCAAAGTGCTCCAATTGTTTGCAGAGGTAATGCTGCTTGTATGAAAATATAATTAGAATCATAGAATGGTTTGGGTTGGAAGGGACCTTAAAGCTCATCCAGTTCCAACCCCCCTGCCATCAGCAGGGACACCTTCCACTAGACCAGGTTGCTCAAAGCCTCATCCAACCTGGCCTTGAACACTTCCAGGGAGGAGCAGCCACAACTTCAATTGCTGTTGAACTTTACTGTTTTTAATTGTAGGGCAGTATTTTCCTTGGATGCTTTTTCTTTGGGCTGTTCTTCATCTGCTTTTCTAAACAAATCAGTTTTCAAAAGGGAAAAAGACTGAAAATCTCAACAACAAAAAAAAGCAAATCTGAATGATTCAGATTCAAAAACTTTTTTTCAAGTCACAGTGATGTTCCCTGTGTGAAAGAAATGAGCTGCTTTTTGCAAATTGGACCTTGGATAATGGATTTTATTATGAGTCTCATTCTTTGTAATATCCTTATGTCCTTTAGTCACAGTCGACTGTGAAAATTTTCTATCTGTCATGACTGCGTATTCATGGGATACAGGTTCTACAGGTGATTTTCTGTAACTCGGATTTTGGACCAGTTCTAAGGAGATAAAAATGAACATCTGTGCTGGGAAACCTCGACAAGCTATAGTTATATATGGAGATGTCTTGAAAATTAAGTCTAGATTTTGCTCTTTTGTTGCTGTAGGTGTAGAAGGGGGGGAAAAAAATAGAAAAGATGAAATAACTGGAAACTGGGGAAAAGGATCAAATTAACCTTTTTTTCTTGAGTGAATACTCATATTGAAGTGGCATATTTCTGTAAGCAAGACACAAGGGATTAGCTTAACATTAGCTTCTATTGGAAGCGTCTCATAGTGTACATAAAATTGAGCCCCTCCTTCCCTTAGTGAATAAAGCCTGACAGTAATCAGTCTGTTCCACATGGGGTTACCAGAATGGTTAGTTCCAGTGAAAGCAAAAATCAAAGGAAATCAGTAGCAGCAACAGTAACTTTAATTCTTGGGGAGCACTTAAGGTGCGGTACCTGTATGAGAATCCTGCAGAAGCCCTGAGGAGAAGAGACAAGGAGCCGGGAGCAAATGAAACGTGACAAGGAAGGAATCTGTGAGAAGACAGGAGCAGCAAGAATGGAAAAGGCAGGGAAAGTGAGAAAGCCCCTGGGCTTTCAGTGTAAATGAGCTTTGTAGCACAAGAAGGTAAGAGATGGGGAGCAAAGATCTGCAAAAGCTGAGCATCGGATCAGGGGCTGGAAAACAGGATGCTCCCAGAGGTCAAAAGAGAGAATTCATGGAACTGCTCTTCTTCAGGGAGATACTGGAGCTTGGATAAGTGAGGAAGGAGGAATGGGTTTACTGAGGATGATCAGCCTCAATAAGAAGGAATCAAGTAGAGATCAACCAAATACGAGGTTAAATCCTTGCAAAATACTTGGATATTTAGAAACACAGTCTGCTTGCGTTGCCAGATGGAAGTACCTAGTCATTAGATCCTGATTTAAACTACATTGGGTTCAAAATGTTATCAGGTAACTATTGTTTTGAATGCATTTGTGTCTACATCTAAACTTTCTTTATCTTTCAGATTATATTTTTTCCTACAGTTATGCCAGTTTTTTTATTAATCTCAGGCAGTTTTGTTTTATTTATGATTACTCAGATCATATTGTGTAAGGACTGCAGTCAGGCTTGTCTTTGTTGTCTCTTACCCTCCCCTAAATGTATCTCCTGCCAGCAATTAACTCCAACCAGCATCTGGGTTATTCTGCTGTCAGACTGTAAAGGCTCTTTAGCATTTGCAGACGTACTACTTGACGGTGTTTTATTTTAAATGAAAAAATGGAATATGCAGCAGTTCCCCATTTTTAACCAAAATTCTTGCCACTGACTGGGTTAGGGGGTTTTTGCCTCAATTTCCCCACCTTTGAAATGCAGACAATGTTAAAAGCTATTGCCTCCTTCAGTCAGCTATTGTAATGAGCAGCAGCTTGTTCTCTGTGGTACAAAGAGCAAGATGCTTTGTACAATTTCAGATGTAAGAGCACCGCCAGAGTCCTTGTCTGCAGCAGAGGTTTTAGTGAAGTGCAACCTCAGACCTCGCGAGGGGAAAGCAGAGTACAAAGGGATCTTCAGCAGCACAGCAGCTTTGCAGCTTCCCTGGAGCTGATGGCGTATCCCCACAGCACGTGGCTTAAGGCCACTCTCCAGTCATTGACCATTTCTTCTGTAACTAAAATGGCCAGTATAAAAAAGAGAAAAAAACATGGAACAGCATACATTTGTCTCCCAAAAGACATTAGTTTACATGTAGCAAAGCATTGACACAGTTTTGTTTCATTTCCCAACAGTTTCTCCTCTTTGCAGACTGGCTGGGAAGGTGTCAGCATATAGGATTGATGACTTTTTCTGCAAAAAGCAGCAATGAAATAATCTTACTTGTTGTTCTTTATATCTCCATTGCTAGTGCTAAATTATTCCCAGCAATATAGCTAAAACTGCTCTGTCTGTCCTCTAATTTCTTACCACTTGATGGGCATTATTCTGAAGGTAATTGAAATCTCACTGTATGTGACGACATGTACAGGTTACCTCCAGCTCTCTTTTGGCAGTCAGTAATCCAGAACAGAAAAAAAAAAAAAGGTTTGAATTTATCTTAAAAAATTAAATCATGGGAGATTCTGGTGAAAAAATGGTAATCCAAATAAATTACTCCTTTGAGAGTGAATCCTACAACTACTAGAGGCTATAACTGTTGTACCTGGCAGGTAACATTTGCGTAGAGTTTATCTGCTTTTATTAGTATGCTTATGTAATATATAGGGAAGATTTTGTGAGTTCATGAAGGTGCCAGGACCTTTTGCAGTTGTATCTATGAGCTGGAGAAACATTCTTGTCAGGTGCTGGAACCAGGGAGCCTTGTGCTTCACCTCAAATCCAGTAAATCCGTCCCTTTCAAAGTTAACTTCTAGGCCAGACAGTGCAGTGCTGAATTAGACTAAGCTGGCAGATTTTGGCTCTGGAGTTTAATCAGGTGTGCTGGAGGACCAAGGCAGTGTTTGGCTGTGGTCCAGTGCTCAAGACAAAGTTTTCCCAAGAAAACAAGTGTGGTTCTTGGGCGTGGGAAGCGGCTGGTCTCCCCTTGCCTTTGTGTCGCAGCGGGGGCAGAGGCAGACGGCAGCAGTGGTCACTGCTAGCACAGCAGGTATGTCGGCTGGCAGGGCTGCAAGGCTGCTTGTGGACAAGGCAGTGCTCTCTGATGTGTTCTTGTTGGGGAAGAACTTGGAATTGTTGCTTTAGCGTGTGTTAAAATATAAAATAACACACACTGTGTGTGTTGTGTGTGTGCATCGCTGAGGCAGAGTCAGGAGGGCTCGTATATGGGTTTTGTTCACAGAATCACAGAATTGCCTGGATTGGAGAAGACCTTTAAGATCATCAAGTCCAATCGTGAACCGAACACTGACAGGTCCCCAACTAACCCAGCACTGTGTCTACACGACTCTTCAATCCCTCCAGGGATGGGGACTCCACCACTGCCCTGGGCAACCCCTTCCAATGCCTGAGAACCCTTTCAGCAAAGAAATTCTTCCTCACATCCAATCTCAACTGCCCTTGGCGCAGCTTGAGCCCATTTCCTCTTGTCCTGTTCCTTGTTCCTTGGCTGAGCAGAACCAAAATTGTCCATCTGGCAACTTTCACAATATTGGAGGTGGCAGGCATGCAGAATGTAAACTCTGCAGATGAATTGTACAAGCCCAAGAAAAAATGAAGCATAATGCATTTAAGATGAAGCCTTTTTAGCTGCAAATTTCAGTCTGCGTCCATTGAAGGCAAAACTTCTTGGCACTTTATCTTGTCTAAGGGTCTGGTTTGGGACAAGGATAATTCTGATAAATGCAAGTGAGTATTTCCCTGACTTTACAGAGGTAAATAGAAGTAGGATCAGAATTACATCATTTTGAGCTTTTTCTGCTTTGACTTTCAGGGAGGCTTCCCTGAGAAGGTGCTAGACTGTTCGCTCATGTCAGAGGGACAAATGATGCTGTGTAAAAGCAAAACGGCCACTTCAGTGTCATTCACACAACTTTTTATCAGTATTTCTGCAAACACTCCTTTTCCTGGGACCACAGAGCCCTTTTGGCTTCCTCATGCCCTGGCTGCTTTTCTCACACATCTGTGCCTAATCCCAGGTGCCTGAGCTCTGCAGGACCATGTTCTGTCTCTGAAGGTCAAAGTCCTCGTACTGACTGCACAGCTGGTTTGCTTTTAAAATAGGCTGAGGTCACTGAACTATTAGGAGGCTTCAAGTAGAAAACATGAGGAAAAGTAAATAAATTCATGAAATCGTGACCTCCTCCATCTCCCGAAACAACTTCAGCAGTGCCGGAAAAGTAGCACCGAGAAACTAAGCTGTTCCCAGAGCATAAAACTGATCAGACTTGCAGCTCCTGGGGTCTAACATAGTAGAAGGATGAATGCCTTGCTCCAGGCAGCTCATCAGACAACCTCATACCCCAGAACAGTTCTTCCCAGCTCCACCTGGGCTTGAAGCATGCAGGCTTGGTAGTATTTTTTATGTTATTGTTGTGAGAGTAATATATACTGTTCTTACCAATACATATTTCAATAATATTTTGCACTTATTCAGCATCTTTGCATTGAAAATCTCACAAGTGCTTAACAGAAGGGAGTGAAAATTATATCCAGTTTTTCCACAGGGAAAGCTGAAACAAGTTTTTAAGGACTTCTGCTGTTGGTTTTGGAGAGATGGCACACTCTGATTTTGAATTTACACTTTTTTTCTCCCCCCTGATTTTTTTTACCTCTGTACTAGAAATCCATTGCAGAGGCCGTGGTGCAAGGCCTGGGTGCAGGAGGTCACTTAGCCTGCGTGATCCCCCGTTCGCTGGGAAGCTCGGCATTAGATTTTGGTTTGTGTCTGCTTTGACCTTGAACCCTGGAAGAGAGAACTTTCTGTTACTTGATGACAAATTACATGACAAAGGTGATGAAGGGAAACTGTCATGGATCACTTTGATGCAGAAATGTGCTGAGAAGTGTCTCTCTGGACATGTCTTCTAGCAGAAAGATCTGATGTAGGGAGGCAGTACAGAGGTTCTGGTGGCACTGGAGATCATAGAATCATAGAATGGTTAGAGTTGGAAGGGACCTTAAAGATCATCCAGTTCCAACCCCTCTGCCAGCAGCAGGGACACCTTCCACTAGACCAGGTTGCTCAAAGCCTCATCCAACCTGGCCTTCAACACTTCCAGGGAGGAGCAGCCACAGCTTCTCTGGCCAACCTGTTCCAGTGTCTGACCACCCTCACAGTGAAGAACTTCTTCCTAATATCTAATCTAAACCTCCTCTCTTTCAGCTTAAACCCATTTCTCCTTGTTCTGTCATTAACTGCCCTTATGAAAAGTCCTTCCCCAGCTTTCTTGTAGCCCCTTCAGGTACTGGGAGGCCACTAGAAGATCTCCCTGGAGCCTTCTCTTCTCCAGGCTGAACAGCCCCAACTCTCTCAGCCTGTCGTGTGCATCTTTCAGCAACTTGAGGCCATTGAGATCTTGGACTTACGCCATTGGGAGTGATGGAGAAAGCGAGATCAGAGTCCAAGGCACAGGCATGCTCAAATATCCTTTTAGT
Source organism: Antrostomus carolinensis (assembly GCF_000700745.2). Classification (NCBI taxonomy): domain Eukaryota; kingdom Metazoa; phylum Chordata; class Aves; order Caprimulgiformes; family Caprimulgidae; genus Antrostomus; species Antrostomus carolinensis. The sequence goes on along the minus strand of NW_010323608.1, from coordinate 39,904 downwards.
CTCTCTGTGTTTCCTCTCCTAGTTGAATTATCTTCCCGATGCTTTTGTGTGGCCATGTTTACATGTTGGAAGCACACTGCCTGCTCGCACCCATCGCTCATCGGTGAGCTCACTTTGTCCAAAAGTGCATGTCAGCACTCTGGCCCTTTGAACGAGCTGTTTCTGTCTCATAAAGAGCACCCGCTTCGTGCGTCCCTGCAGAGTGACCCGAGAGGTTGGAATGCTACAGGGGAGCCTGTGGGGAGGAGCAAGTCCCTGGGGCAGCAAACCGTGAGGATCTCCCGTGGGTGAGGAGGTAACGAGGGAGCGAGTGCACAAGCTGGGGAAGGAGGGTGAGCAGCCTGCAGACCACATGCGTGGTTTGAGGGGGGGGTCTGAGACTGACAGCCTGATACACCAGCCTGGGGTTTGGATTCCTTGTGATTTCCTGTATGGTCTGGTTTGATGAAAGGGGAAACCCTGTCTGTCTGTCTGCCCTTGGTTACACTTAACTTCCACCGTGCTTCCCAGTTCCTGAAGGAGCTTCCAGTCCTCCTCTGTTGACAGGCTCTTTGGAAGTCACCATTAGTGATACTATCCCAGGAAACTAAGAGAGCTGAGTGAAATAAAACAATGTTATGATCAGAGGAGTGTGGTAATTAAGAAGTGAAGCAATACACAGTAACTCTTTCTTGGATTTGGGAAGAGGGTTGTAAAAACCCTTGAGCTCCAAGTTCAGTCCAGCTGAACTCACGGCATTTCCATCCCAGGCAGGGACAGGGACGCTTCCTTATCTCTTAGGCTAAATACAGCCAGTAGCATTATGTGGTCAGATGCTATCAGAACACATGCTGTACAGATATCTGACAGGTAGGAAAAGCTGCCTGTGGTACTTCAGATATTATTTCTATTTATTATGCTGCTAATATAAAGCTCCTTGTCTACTGCTACGTCTGTATGCAAAAGTCTAGAAGAGTAGTTAAGACATTCTTGTTCAAAAATGGACCTTTTCAAGAGATATCAAAGCCTCTGGCAAAATAGTGCTGAAGATCTGGCATTTGGTTGAACAGATCCTGGTTTACTTTTTTCACTGTGTCTGTGATTTGCTGCTGTTTGAACCGTGGCAAATGGTGAGCAGTAGTTGGGGTTGGCTTGGCAGTTTGTCTGTAACTGGGACTATTCTAAAGAGGATGTGAACTCCAGTAAAACTTAGCTCAGGTTCCATGGGTTAGATGGAAACAGTGTAAACAGTGTTGCTTTTTGAAGTGATTTATGATTTTAAAGCCTAAAGTACTTTGGGCTGCCCTAGATAAAGAAGTACCTGCAGTCTGGCCCATGCGTGGGTTTTATTTCAAGATGTATTGAAAATGCAGCAGCGACGCAGAATGTTTCAGTGTTCAAGGAGATACTTCTGCAGGAAAGGAGAGATGGGGGGAAATAGTTTCCTCTGAAGGCTGGAGAAGCCTGGGCAATAAATTTTTCAATGAAAGGTGCTGAGCAGCCGTCCATGTTGATACAGTCAGGAAGAGCTGCACTTCCAGTGATGTGCAGAATCTGACAGAGGCAATGGGCAGAGTTCAGGAAATACTGGGGGAGCTTGGAGAGGCTGGTAATGTAAATTCTGTCTGGTTCAGTGGTGTTTAAAAGGACAATCCAGGGGGAAAAAAAATCACAAGTTAAATAATGATTAGAAGATAAAATAATTTCTGCTGAGGCATAGAAGTTATGCTGTGGCATTTTCACGCTTATACATCACTGGTATTGTTCCAAATTGTGAGTTTTAAGTCAGTGATATACCCCATTTGGGGCTGAACAGTAGAGGAGTTGAATATTACCTGAGAATTAGTATCAAATTTGGGAAGTGATTTAGTTGTGGGAAAGCACAAGTAGCATCGTCATTCTGATACAGCCTCACATCTGCTGCTTAAGCCGTCTGATCCGGCTTGTGAGGCTGAGAAGGGCGCTGACCTTGCAGGGAGATCGCTTACTGGCCAGCTCTGCCGGAGAGCCGCGCCGTGGCTCCGGCTACGTTCGGGTACGAAAGCTGCCGAGCAGGAGCTCCGAGGTCCGGCCCATCGCAGCGGCGTGAGGTAAATGTGCTGAGCAGTACAGTACATCACTCGGCGAAGAGCCTGGCGCTCGCAGCGAGGCGCTGACCCAGCTCCATCCTCCTGTAGGACCAGCTACTGCTGTGCTATTGCTGCACTTCCACCGCAAAGGGAAACGCTGACAGCTCCACCTGGATCTTTGATTTTATTTATTCACGGCCCGTGGAACAATGAAGTCAGAGGTAGGTGAATGATGCAGTGCAGGAAGTTACTGCAGCAGTAAGCTTTGCTACAGAGATGATGATGATTTAATGTATCGGGCTGATGGTAGAGGGAAATATTAATAAATTCTGTTTGTGCGTGTGTCGGGCACGGGGGAGGCAAACCGAGGCTTGCTGGGTGCAGCAGATGACGTTTTGTAATCATATAGCTTTCTGTTATGCCTGAAGTAGTCATGCACAAAGGGTTTGCTTTCCTTAAAACGCTAGAAAAACAGTATCTTCCGGGCAAAGCTATCCCTTTAACTTGCTAGGATTAAGGGAATGCTGTCTTTCATTCCCTGCAAAAAAATGAGCATGTTAATCATCGCGGCCGATGTGCTGTGTTACGGAGATCGCCAGCATCGATCCCAGACTGGAGGTTCAGGTTTCTTATTTGCATTCAGTCAATCAAGTCCGTGCCCACCCTGCATCCCTTCTGCTGGATTTCTGTTGGTTTTCCCTTGCTGAGTGTATTTATTCTTCTTTGTGTATCTGCTTTTAAATAAATCATCAGAACAGTAAACAAGCCTACAGCAGAGGGAGCAGAACGTTTGAGGAAGCGGAATCCTTCTGTTGGGTCGCATGCAGTCTATGCAGTTGTTGAAGGAGGGGTTTCCGTGTGAGCCAGGGGTATGTTTCGGGATTTTAAAAAATCCAATCTCATGTCTGTCATGCACAGAGGAGCGTGTGGGTTCAGAGGACAGACATGTGAAGAGATTCTTAGCAGGGTTCTCCCTTGGGCTGGCCTGTGGATGGGTGTTTGGTGCTTATATAATGGAGAGCTAGAGCATATGGGTGCAGCGCTGGGGAGTTAGGGGGGTTCCTTGATTTATTTATAGCTCTTAGAATACGTAATACATTTGTTGTGCTTAATTTTTTTTTCCAACCAAATTTGTTAATTCCTGTCAGTGTCATTGGGTTTAAAAGAGATTAACGATAGTAGATTAATGTATTTTTATTTTAATGGACTATTAATCGTTGCTATTTTTTCCAAGTATCAGTTACTTGGAAGTGCATTGCATTTGGTTTGACTGTGTTCTGTCAAAGCTGATGAATGGTTAGAACAAGCAAAGCAGAAAGCAGAGCTGCCACCAGCACCCAGGACAGGAAGTTGTGAAATTCCAGTTTAAAAATGGAAGCTCTCCTATGTACTGCTTGTCAAGAAGTCAGTGCTGTCGGTCTTTACACAGCTGTTTGATTTGGAGATGGTGGTCTCAGGGATATTATTTTTTAATACATACAGCCGGAAGGAAAGGAATGAAAAATATCCTTAAGTAATAAGCCTGGTTAGAGTTAAAATGCATAGCCAGATGGCTGTTTTATGGCACTCTATATGAACAGAATGAAAAATACCTTGACTTACCGTATGCTCATTGATATAAACCTCAGCAATGTCTCTCTGCTGTGGAGTAGCTGGGGAAAATATGAAACCAGTAAATGTGGACCCAAGTTTTGTATGTGGTGAAAGTCCTCTGGTCAACAGATTTGGGGGCGTTGAATGAGGCTGACATCTAAATATGGAATTTCTTTAAGCAGACTGAGAGGTGTCAGCAGTGTTGCATCAGTGGATTAAAGGGTATTGGGGGCGAGAACCTTTGTCCCTTTGAGAAGGTCACAGGCAGAGACATTCAGCCCAGGCCCTCCTGTCCCTCCCCACGTAGAGCCCCGAGGAGTGTGGGCACTTGTGTCCTCTCCCACAGCTCAGTGCTTTGGGAAGCGCCTCAAGGTGTGTGCTGGGCTCCTGAAGAACGTGCCACTCGTCTCAGAGCAATTCGGTGTGCAGCATCCGTGGGTCCAGCCACCAAATGAGAAACTGTTTCATGCTTTTTTTTAAAAGTGCTTGAGAAAGAGAAAGATACTACTAAATATCACTAAAAATGACTTTTTCTTTCACTAAATTATTTTTTAGTTTTGAACATGGTTTTAGTTTTAGTTTTGAACATGGTTTTAGTTTTGAACATGTTTTTTTTTTTAACATGCTTTTAAAAGCATTAATGTAGGGGGGGTTTTTCTGAAGTCTTTTTTTCTGAAATAAATAATGTAAAACAGTTTTCTCTAAATTAAGTGAGAATAAAAGATACTGTTTTGCAGATTAAAAAAAAAAAAAATAGGTCTTGAATTTGTAAACACATAGCTTCATTAGGACTGAAGTATTTGTGCTTGTAGTTATATACATGATTACGTGTTTGAAGATCCAGAGCCTCTTACATGCACGTTTTTGGTTTTACTGTCATCTGGGTAGTGAGGATTGTGCATGTTGGATGCAGAAGTTTTTTATTCAGTACACAAATTGGAGGGGGACCTTGGGGGACATAAGTCCTTGTTGATGAAATGATTATTTTTATGGAGGGTGGTGAGACAAGGCATGTCTCATTACCAGCCAAGTCATGCTCTTCATGCCACAGGAGCTCTGGTAGCAGCTCACGGCCTGTGCTGAACGGCCCCCAGACCCTTCCTTCCAGCTGCACAGCTCTCACTTGGAGGCAGTGCTGCTGCAGGGCGAGCAGTGCATCAGCAACTGCCTGAAGCTGGAGCGTTTTTTCACTACTCCTCAACAAATGAAGTTGGTTTTGGGGTTTTTTTTGATGTAAATACTGAGTTTTCATTTACTGTGCAGGCAGGGCGTCGCTGGCTCGCTGCAGGACTCGAGCGGTGGGCTGGGCTGCTCAGCATCGCTGGTGCTCTGGGGAACAAAGGGGGCTGGTGCTGGGGCAGTGCTGTGGAGGAGTCTGTTGCAGCCAAGCCAGGGAAAGGGGCTTTTCTAACCTCTACCAGTGGGTAGCAGGGGGCGGATTGTGTGGACAGCACTAATTTTTTTAAGACTCTTACCTGTAAGTGGCAACACTGGCGCAATAAGCGATGCATCCTAAGCAGGGACAGCTCAGTCTTCAGAGTACTGAGAAGATTCCGATGGAGAGGCACATTTTCCAGGAGAGAACTTTTATTAAGGAAAAAAACAATTGCAAGCAAGTGGGATCTTGTTTTGAGACCTCTCCCAGGCAGAAGGCACTGCGTGTGTTATTAGAGGGGACTCCTTCAGAAACAGAAACTTCAGATTTGTCAGTCTGGAAGGTTATCAGGCTGCTGTGCTGTGCCTATTGGAAAATTAAATCACCTCCTGAAGCATGAGAAGAGAGATGAAAGGAAAAAAAAAAAAACAAAACCAACAACCTTTTTAAAAAAATAGTTGCTTTTCAGCAGACAAAACTGTATGCCTTTGTCTCTTACAAGACACAGCATAACAGGCAACGTCCTCAAACAGCCACATTTGTCAAAGTGAGGAATCCTGCTGCAATTCACTTTCATCCGGGCTCCTCCTTCTTCTAGGTCTCTGAAAAAAAAATCACAGCCCTTATACATGTGAAGACTTAGTGGTCTGGAGCTTAGTCAATGTTTTAGCCACTTTGTTAGAAAGCTCAGTTTTCTAATGTGATCAGTGTGAAGATGTACCAAGGTGATGCTGTGTGAGGGTTTTTTGGAAGCCGGCGTGCGGCAGCATCCTGTGGTAGGCAGTGCTGATGTGGGTGCTGCCGGTCCTTGCGCAGGGCAGTACCGTTCGGAGGTCCCTGGGGGGGGAGCTGGCTCTGCTGCCTTTTGTTGTCATTTTTTTCTGCTGTGCTAGCTGGTAGATGTTCATCTGAGGTTGCAATGAGAACTCCCTCACAGTTAATATCAGGCGTGAGGTTCCTGTGCCGTAACCTTAAGGAAATGGAGTTTCACGGGCTCTGGATCAGATCCATATGAAGCTACATTTGCAGGGCTTGTTGTTTTTTGTTTGGTTCCACAAAAATATAAATAAAGTCATTAAATCAGAAATAGGTAACTTTTCATCCTCAAATCATTTCTATAACCACTGAGTGATTTATAAGCACAGCACAGGCACTCACAGTGCAGATGTGGATGTCTTCATTTTTCCAGACGGAAAGACTGAGGGAGAGGAAGGGAGAGAACGGTTTGTTCAGCTGCAGGGGGAAGTTGATATTAGAGGCAGAGTTAGATTCTAGAAATCTTTGTTCCCAGTGCTGTGCTCTCACAGCTGCCCAGGAGCATTGGACAGCATCTATTTCATATGCTTGAACAATTAGATAAAGTATTTTTTTAAGGTGTGATTTTGTGTGTGTGCATACATGCTGTGTACGTGGTATCTTCAGAATACGCTACTTGGCAAACATTTTTAGTTCTTTCAAGTGAAACCGGATCTCTAAGTGAGTTACACTCAGTGTCTTACAGGCAATGCTGAACTGACAGTATGATTTAAATGGGTGTAATCACGTGTCATACATTACAGCACAATTTACTGCATCCCACTTTTTACTTCTGTGTGTTATTAAAATGCAGGGGAAACATAGCTGGACTGTCTTGAACTTTAACTAATGAGCACAGCAATCAAAATAGTGGAAACAACCAATATTTGCAGACAAACAGAAAAAGGAAACTCATGAAAATGTATTTCCCGGTCTTTCCAGTTTTCTCAAGCGTTGGTGCGATGCTGAAATCCACTTTGATAGAACTGCAGCGAAGCAGCAGAATTATAATGCAATTCTACTGGGGGAGAAAACCCAGCTTCTTGGGAGGCCAGGTTTGACTACGATGACCTATTCAGGCTTGAGGCAGATAGTTTCATACTGATCTTATGCACTCCAACAGTATTTTCCTGAGACAGAAGCCAAGAATGGTATCAATTTAGACAGTCTTCAGGGCAGCAATTGGCAGAGGAGAACGTAGGCATCAAAGACAGTCGCTGAGAAATGGCCCGTTGTGCTGCCGTGCGTTTGTGTTACTCAGAGTGTGCACTAAAGGGTGTTGGTTCAGCTGCGTGCCCCTTCCACAGGGCTGCAGCCAAAGGATATTCTTGGATTCAGTTCCAAAATGGGGGGGAAAAACATATTGCCTTTTAGACAGTGCTCTCTTTTTCCCTGTTTGGTAAGTGCTGCCAAAGCGGGCTGGCCTCAGATGTGTTTCTTTCCAGTGAAGGGCCGTAGGAAAATATTTCCTGGTAATAAGAGCTTACTAGTTGGATACTGTAGGACATGTCAGTATAACTGTGATGTTTTGTATCTCTTGATTAATGTGATGAATAGACTGATAGAGAAATAAAACCGTGGCGTTATCAGTAACAGATGAGATGGGAAACGGGGAGGGGAGAGTGGCACCTTGTTCTAAGCGTCTCGGTGTCTGTTTGTATCCTACAGAACAGCTCATCTGTGCCATTGTGCTCTTAAATCAGTGGCACACATGAATTTCAAAAGCATTGCTCCAGGATTGGAATGATAGTAACATTAGCCTGGTAATGGAGTGTGGAAGGCTGGGTGGAAAGAAAATAAGCCAAAGAAAATAATTGCACGGTTAAATTTCACTGGGCTCTCCTTTCCCCTTCCTTCCCTTCCTGTTTGTGTGTTACTTTGAGTCCTGTTGTCATGGGACTCCTCTGTGATACCATTTATTTTGTCACTTCATCCCACCCCTGCTTGCCCTGAACTTTATAGTTTACCAGCACTGCTTGCTTGGCTGCTCTGTTAATCTCTTCACACTACACCACACTGCAAAAATTCTTACTTTCTTCGCTCAGGGGAACACTCAGCTGCAATCCAGGATGGAGGTTCTCCCCACCTAAGCAGCACCACCGCTGATCCTCATCCAGCCACTCGCACAACCTTTGCACCACCTGGTAGTCTTGCTGGCTGGCAAGCTTGGCCAAGGGACCCCCAAAAAATGCCTCCTGAGGAATGGCTTATATT
>NW_010323608.1:31500-31855 GCF_000700745.2 Antrostomus carolinensis | reverse complement strand
GGAAAGGAACCCTAGAGCAGATGTGTGCTGTGGGCTCCCGGGCAGGAGCCAGCGTTTCAGGTGCGATCAGCTGCTGCAGGGAGTGGAGCTCACCAGGGTGACATTCCGGGCTATTGACCGCGCCATGGTCCACTGTCAGCCCAGCCTTTATTAGCACAAAACTCACATTCCACACATTTCTGAAGTATAAAGCAGGACAGAAAAGGAACAGAAATGCAGAAGTCTTGGTTTCTTCACAAATGCTTTCTTATGCATTCAGTAGTCTGGATTAGTGCTGGGGCTGATGTGTTCTCTCAGCTTCCACAGAATCACAAAACTGCCTGGATTGGAAAAGACCTTTAAGATCATCAAGTCC
>NW_010323608.1:19079-31463 GCF_000700745.2 Antrostomus carolinensis | reverse complement strand
GTCTACACGACTCTTCAATCCCTCCAGGGATGGGGACTCCACCACTGCCCTGGGCAACCCCTTCCAATGCCTCAGAACCCTTTCAGCAAAGAAATTCTTCCTCACATCCCATCTCAACTGCCCTGGGCACAACTTGAGGCCATTTCCTCTTGTCCTGTCCCTTGTTCCTTGGTTGAACAGACCCACCCCCACCTCTCTCCACCCTCCTTGCAGGGACTTGGACAGAGCCAGAAGGTCTCCCCTCAGCCTCCTTTTCTGCAGCCTCAACAACCCCAGTTCCCTCAGCCACAAGGGAACTCAGCACACTTGTGCTCCAGACCCTTCCCCAGCTCCGTTCCCTTCTCTGGACACGCTCCAGCACCTCCATGTCCTTCTGGGAGTGAGGGGCCCGACACTGAACCCAGCACTCCGGCTGTGGCCTCACCAGTGCCAAGTGCAGGGGGAAGAGAACTTCCCTGGTCCTGCTGGGCACACTGGTGCTGATCCAGGTTGGGGTGTCATTTAGATGTTCTTCCCCAGCAGATGGGTGCCCTTGAGCAAGGCAGTTACACTGCGGTTCTAACTGGGTCTGTGGGCCCAGACCAGGTGCCTGCACCCTATTGCCTGAAGCCTTTGCAGAAGCTAGAGCTTTTTATGTTGTTCTCGTCATTTCTGCAGGGGACCAAACAACATCCCAGTTCCAGCTTTCTGGTTTAGCCTTCACAGCCACTCTTTTTTGAAAAGATGAGGAAGCCCACAGAGGAGATTTATGTGCAAGATCTGCTTCGGTCCAGGGCTCAGACATCAGCGGCAGTGGGTGAAGGAGCTGTCAGCTGTAACAGAACACAGAGTATTAGTATGCGAAAGGAGCTGGGCCCAAGCGTTTCACGTTGCTGCTGAGGTTTCTGTGTCCTGGTACAAGCTGTTTGCTCCATCAGTGGCAGATCCAAGTCTGAAATCAAGCGAGATGCCTGGTGTGCATGTTTGCATGTCAATAGCTGCAGTGTCCCACGCGCAGCAGTGTAACTGGTGCTGCAGGGCAGGACCAGTAGCAGAGTTTGGGACGCTGGTGCCTGCAGTTAGTCCTGTTTGCTTTGCCAGCTTTCTCCTCTTGCGAACTCCAGTTATTTGTCTGAATGCTTTATCTTCGCTCCTATCTGCTGGGTACTGTTCCATGATCCTTTTGCATGTTCCTGTGCTCAGAATAGCTGATCTGAGTAGCTTTGCCCACTGCAAAATACTTAAGCACTGAGCAAAATTTCCTAGCAGCTTCTACCTGGATAAACAGGTCCCTGGAAGCCAGACAGGGCTTCTTGAAGAAACCCAGTTTGTAAACCAAATGAGCAACCCAGCAAATGAGCGGAATTTTCTGTTTATATAGGCTTTGATTTTAATCGGATTGCGAACAACCAAGTTTGTCTCTTTATCCAGTCTCCCTAGTGCACGTGTGTCCATGTTCTCAGGACTGTCATTATTAGCTATTTTAGAAGCTTGGCCAAAGAGCCTGTCTCATCACTCCTGGGAGTATAAACTGGAGGGTGCAGTGCAAGTGTAATAGTGGAGATCTGTAGAAAGTTGATTTTTATTTGTTTCTGTTTGAAAACTATTTGTCACTAGAAGGGAAGGCAGCTTTCAAACCCAAGATTAACACAATATTGATGTATAAGTTTTTGAAGGATGTACTTTAGTGAATATCATAAGATCTTTCAGGTCTCAACTTTGGTATGAGAGTAGGACAAACTATGCTGAAAAGGTTGCATTGACTGAAGGAAAGCTGGAGAGCTGTGTACCTTAATTTATTGTTATGGTGCTGCTCTGTCTCCCTTATCTGGTGCTCAGACTTTAATAGATAAAGCTGTGTATAATATAGGCTGCCTGGATTGACTGTTGTCTTGGCTGAACCCTAGCAGATTGGCTCCCTGATCAAAACAGGGCTAAGCCACGCATTCAGCGCAGCCCGTAGATGCGGCACGTGCCGTGGTAGGAACCTGGGCACAGGAAAGGAAAACCCCGCACTGAGGAAAAGAAACGCTGTGCTGGTAGCCAGGTGGGATCGGACCAAACTGCGTCTTGGAGAGGGGCTGTGTTCTTCTGCTTGCTTGTGATCACAGCAGGATTGTGCCATTGAATAGATTTTATTTTCAGCTGGTTTTCTTATGGGGGAGTGGGGGGAAAAGCGTGGGTATTGGAACAGTCTGGGAAGAGTGAGCCACCCTCCTAGGATCTGTTTACCCAATCTTTTCAAACGTTCACTTCCTCTGCATTTTTATTTATCTTGGCACATAAATACCAAGTGAGGCTGTTTCCCCTTTCCTGAGCTCAGTGTTTTAAAGGAAGCTAACATTCAGCCTGAAGAATTGCAGACAACTCGATAGAAGGACTGTGGGTAAGAACAATGCCATCTTCCAAGAGCATCCTTCCAAATTTTCTGGTTCTCATTACAAACTAAAAAATCTCAACTCAGAAAGAGCCTGTGGTACCAATGCTGCAAGTCTTGTCCAACTCTGGATAATACGATTACAGAAGCAGTTTAAGGGTTAGCCTGTGTGCTGTAAATGTGCAATCTCAGTAGATGAATTTTCTTAGTCTAAACCCGTCTAGAATGGATGCAACAGCATCTCTAAGTGCTTCACAAGGCCTGTCATTTCAGTGGAGGTTTCTTAGGAGCCTTTAAACGTTTGAATTATTGTAAAATGATATTCTGTCATCTCTTAGCAAGGCTTGTACTCTAAACACTTTTATACACAATAGAAATTAAAATGGAATTGAATAAATTCTGTCTCTCAAATTCATAGACTGTCTGGTGATTGTCTGGGTTTTATATTAAATATAGGCCCGTATCTAATAGAGCTTGGCTACTTGGAGCAACAAATTGTAAAATGTAAAGTAGTAGGTCAGAGATGTGGTAAATCAAATATTCACTCTTTCTGTACAGTTTTTTTTAAGTGTATGCATCTAACACTGTAGGCCTGGTTTGGATTTTATTCTTTTGCTATGCTTTAGGATATTGAAAAAGTAAGCTTTTTTACTGTGAATGCAGGGTTTATTTGGTGAAAAAATATTTGGCATGCAACAAAATTTTTCTAAAAGCTTCTAAAAAACTATGAATATAGAAGATACGCTGGTTTGGGGGTCATCTGCACATGTGCTATTTTCATGGCATCCTCTGTTGGTCCCTGTTCTCCAGCAGCACGTTAGCTTTCTAGGAACTGTGTGCTCTGCTCTCTCTGTTATTGCACCTGAGTAAAATTCATTGTGATCACACCAGCAAATGCAAGGAGAACTATCATGTGCAGTTACCCTGTTTTAGGGGGCAATTATGATTTTACTGAGGGACATCAGAGAAAAAATATATTCTAACATGTAGCTCATAAGTAGGACCAGTTTTCTCTGTACTTGCCTATGTGGAGACCCCAGTGAGATGGTCTCAAGCTTGTGTCTGTCAATTCCTGGGCTGAAAGATGTTTTCTCCTCCCCAGGTTTGAGCTGTTACTTCATAGCACTTCATGACTTCTTTCACCTTAAACTTTTAGAATTGAGTTCAATGTGCCTGGTTCTTCCCTTGAAGATATTGCCTGTCTTTTTTTTGATATCAAGGACAGGCTCCAACAACCACAGATGGCAATGGGAGGGAAAAGCAGAAAGCTGAGAAAAGCAATAAGCATTTATTTTGTCACTAGCACTGGTCTGAACTTCATCCCTCCTGCTGTTAAAGTAGTTGCAGAGAAGTAGTGGAATGTGTATTCTTTGACATCTCAGCCTGTCACTGGTTCCTGGGGACACCGAGAGGTAGCGTGGGCCACTACCCAGGTAGGTGGGTGACAATTCCTACTGACCTCTCTGTTTAGAACAATAGCTGAGTGTACTTTTGTTTCTTGCGCAACCTGTGTTGAATTTGAGGTGTGGGAAATGAAACCTGAGGCTGCTGCGTGAACTTTACAGCTCAAAGCAGTACAGAAAACAAGGAGATGTGTCAAAGTGGCAAACTTCATGCTTCTACAGCATGTGAGGACATAGCAGGATTTTCTCCCAGTAATCTTTGTTAGCCAGCCACCTGCAACCCCGATTCACTGCTTCGTACAAACTGCTGATCAGCAGGGCCTGAGCTTCAGGCTGGTGGTGCTGGGGGTCACTGGGGGTTGCTGCAGACGTACCACACACCATGGGTGGTGCCAGCCAGTGTCTGAGGGAACCACGGCGTCTGAAAAAAGTTTCCATCCACTTACTGTGTACAGAGAATCTCTACTTCTGGGGCACACTCCTGGCACCACGCTGGTACCAGAAAAGTATGCTGGTAGAAAGAGTACGTTAAACTGTGGGTGTTTGGTCTAGAGCAGTGGGTAACGTTAAAAACAGAAAGCTACAGAGGTCAATTGTTCACATCGTGAGCTAATCTAATGTCCTAAAGCCATCGGATACAATCTGTCAGGAAAAGCAACAGTTCCAATTCCTGCAGGAAGGGGAATTTAGACTTGCTGTGTGGTATTTTGTGGTTGTACCTCTGAATAGATTTTGTGAGCAGTCTAAATATTGACAACAATAGTGAAGTTCTGAGATAATGCTGTGGACATCTCCTCCCACACTTAAGTGTACACAGGTGATCTTTGGCAGCTAAAATTTGGTGTGGTTTTATTCCTTCAGTTCCTAGAGGAAAAAGTGCCTGCCTGTTTCCATGCACCTGGAACACTGAATGAAGGGGCTTGTCTTGCCTTATTGTACTTGTCAAAACAGTCTTTCATTAATGACTGAGAAACTGATTTGTGACTCTGTCCTGACAGCACAGAGCAGAGCCTGTCTCTTATTGGTAAAGTAAAAGAAATAAAGCCTTGTGAGCATGAAGTGAAATGAAGATATTTGAAGGGAGTTAATACCAAACTATTCAGCACTTTATGAGCGTTGTGCTGCCTTTGGTTTGGTTCTGACTGGTACTCTATCTGGAAATATCCTACAGAATCAGAGCTAATGGAAATTAATATTTTAATTGATCTATTCAGTTGTGCAGAAATAACTGGATAGTCTCTGTTCCCCAAATAAGAATAGAAAAATCTGTGACCAAAGCTGGTCACACAGCAGTCCTGTTCAAAATGATTGGATCACTGCAAAGAGCCTTGGTTCTTTAAATAGCCATCCTATTAGCTGAGGAATGGTAGAACAGCTCTGGAAGGCATTTCTGTGACATTAAATTATGTCTGTGCAGTATCTAACTCCCTTCTCTGAATTTGACCTTCATCTGCCAAATTCTGACAATCCCAACTTGAGAAACCCTTGCCTAACCCTGAGTGAGATCAAGCCTGGCCAGCTGAGATACTTTTTATATCATGACTGCTGGGACCGGGCCTTTCTGATCTTGAAATAGAGAGCAGGTTTCTGCTCCCCAGGAGCTGGTGGGGCATCGTGAAGCAGCACAGCTCCAGCAGTGCAGCTCCTCAATACGGGTACGTGTCACCAGAGAGCTGGGTGAAGTCCTGACGGGCCAGGAACCACGGAGGCTGCTTTCCATTGAGTAGCTGCTTTAATTGTACAAACATGCTTCTCTTTCAGATTGAAACACTTTAGTGATGTTCTTGGGAAGCACAGCAGCTATCACACTAAAGCAGACGAGCTCTGAGACAGTCTTGGAGAGAGCGTGGTCAGCCAGACCTCACCAAGGGAGATGGAACTGCTAATTGTCAAGCAGAGACTTGATATGATGTTCTACACGAGGGCAAATCATCTGACTTCATTTCCAGACCTGACTCCTACACTAACCAATTAATTTTAGCCCAGCATTTGCCTTCCACTCCCAAATGACATACTTGCATCGTCAGCACGGAGGAGCCACCAGGCAGTTTCTCTTCAGTGTAATATACATTTTAGCTCCTGATGTTTGCTTTGCTGTAGATGCTTGCTGAGCTCTTTCTGTAACAATTAGGGTTTCTTTGACTAAAAAATACCCATGTTGTTTGACTGCCAGAGCACTGCACATTTCTGGACCTTTAAATTGAGAGGAAGGAACTTTTGGTTAGAATTATATATATATTAAAAAAATAGGGAATTCTTCTGAAGCAAGTCTTTACAAAAGCAGGTTTGATCCCTCTCAGTAAAGCTCCAGAAACTGTCCCCAAACACTATAACATCCTTAGAGGGCCTGGAATGCTTTTTTCTAATAACTGAAGGTCTTTTTCTTTTCATTTTTATCAGGAAAAAAAAAAAAAGAGAAATATTTAACCAGAGTATGAGAAAATATGTTTTCAATATTAATAAAATGCTTCAAACAACTACTTATTTTTATTTGCCAAAACAGGGTGGAGTAGTGAGTTTTGTGATTGAGATCACCACCACCAAGAGATATGACCTGTGGGCTGTATGGTCAGTGGTGATGTAATCCTAATTTAATGTTCATCATTTTTTCAATTCTATAAATTTAGAACAGAATTCTCAGAGTATTTTTTTCTTTCAGTCTCAGCACTCTGCTTTCTTATTAGCTTGTGCAGAACATCAGTTAAAATCTCCTCATGAGTATGAAAGATTTTGTCCTGCCTGGTTGCGTCTCTAAGGTTCTGAACCTCTCCCAGCCATTCTGATGATGAATAGAAATTATTTAATGCTTTTATTTTTCAGCACATTAAAGGGCAGAAACAAGAAAGGGAGTTTAAATAGGAATATAATTGGTTCTTTTGTGGGTCTACAGTAATTAAATGTGCATTTATGGACATAGTGGTGGACTTGGCACTGTTGGATTTACAGTTGGACTTGATGATCTTAAAGGTCTTGTAGAACCAAAACAATTCTATGCCAACACCTCTCTTACTCACTGAAAGCTTAAGTGTCGCTTCACTTCAGAGCAAACTGCTACTGAAATTTGTGGCAGAGCCGTTTTGATCGCTAAGGCTGTGGAATTCTCCTCTGTACCGTTCCCTTCAGCTGGGGCCAGCTGCTGACCCTCAACTGTCATTTGCAATCAGACTAATATGCCTCCTTACATGTTTTTCGTAGAGCGAGCTGGCGTTTCATGACAACTGACTGTGAGGGTGCCTGGTGTAATTACTGTGAAGAGTAATAGAGAATAGACATTTGGAGTGTCTGAGGAAATGCTGTGTTCTGAAAGCTCACATATTTGGTTGACTTCTGGCAGCAGACTCTTCCTGTCAGCAAATCTGCGGAATGCCTTTACCGCACTCTGTTGCTTGGTGAGGATTAAGCACAAAGCGTCCAGCTGAACAGGACTAATCCTCAGGACTGCGCTGAATGAACTATTTTGGAGGCCTGTTGCATAACAAGTTCAGGGAGACGGCCTGGCCTGGAGGAAGCCTTTCAAAAATACCTCTGAAAAGCTGCTCTCACAGCCCGGTGCGGCGGGCGGCCTCTCAGTCGGGTTATTTAATAAACATATAAATTACTTTATATGTTTCTTTTCCAGGTTAAGTAAAGGTGGCCCGTCCACCTATGTCAGATTTGGTATTAGTTATCCAGTTTAGGAAAAGGTGACACGTCATGCCTTCGAGTTCACTTTTCATCCCAGCATACTATCATTGGTGTCAGAATGGGAGTCCTACCCAGATCCTACCCTTCTAACTGCCTTGTGGCTTAGATGTCATGAGCAGGTTAGTTATTAATAACACATGTAATATACAGGTGATGACAACAATTCAGTGATAGTTAACAATAAGTCTATGTATATAATGCATAATATAGAGAATGTGTGTTTGGTTGGTTGGTTTTTTGTTGTTATTGTTGTTTGTTTGGGTTTGGGATTTTGTTTTGTTTTGGGGGGGTTTTTTGTGAGGTTTTTTTTTGTACTCTAATAACAGTTCTACTTTTGCTAACAAACGTATGTCAAATGTCAACAGAAGTAATGAATGTCAACAGAATGTCAACTCGATTAGAGAGTCGTCTTGCTAGTTTCTCTTGTTTCGAGCTGGAAAGTCCCAGGTCCTCTAGTAATTCATGGTTGCCTTTATGCCACTTCATGAATGCTCAGGTGCTGGACCTGGAGTGTGCCACAGTGGGTTTAGCACGGGTCTGGGTTTGCTTTGGACACCCAGGCACCAGAGTTTGATGTCTTCTAATTCATATCAATCTGATCACTTGGGTCATGTCTTCAAGGCAGAAAGGGTTCAAGTTTTTGTTCTTGATTCCTAAAATTACTGCAGGCTCTGTTGGGTGGAGATAAACTTCTGCAGCTGCTTTCCCCAGGGAGGAACTTGAATTCTTGCAGCTATACAAACAGGGAGCAGCTGTCGCACATTGCTGAGCCACTGGCACGGCTGGTGAGAGGGAAGTACTGTGTCCTGTGGGGATGAAGGAGCCACTGTCACTCACGAGCTGATATCTCAGCTCATGACAGGTGACTGAATTCTCCCTCTTCCCCCTTCCTTGGCCAAGTAAAATACAGAGCAGGTACAGCAAAGAGAGGAGGCCCAAGAAAGGCTTGTGAAGCAGAGATGTAATCTCCCCTGCACAGAACTATAGAATGTTGTGAGCTGGGAGGGACCCAAAAGGATAGTGGAGTCCAGCTCCTGTCCCTGCACAGGACAATCCCAACATTCAGACCATGTCCCTGAGGGCCTTGGCCAAATGCTGCTGGAATCTTGTCAGGCTTGGTGCCATGAGCACCTCCCTGGGGAGCCTGTTCCAGTGCTCCACCACCCTCTGCCTCAAGAACCTTTTCTTCATGGCCAACCTCACCCTCCCCTGCCACATCTTCCTGCCATTCCCTCTGCTCCTGGCATTCGTTGGTGGCCAGAGAGAAGAGATCAGCGCCTGCCCCTCCTCTGCCCCTTGGGAGGAAGTTCTAGACCAGCATGAGATCTCCTCTCAGTCTCCTCTTCTCCAGGTTGAACAAACCAAGTGATTTCAGCCTCTCCTCGTATGGCTTCTCCTCTAAACCCTTCAACATCAGGAGCTGGCTCCCACAGAGTTAGTTTCATGGAGGAGGGATGGGAGGGTCAGGGCACAGAATGGAAGAGATTTCAGTTTTACTCAAATTGGCTCTTTTCTGAATGGGTTGACATGTGGCACTGCCCATGTCCAAAACCATCTGGTCCTTACTGTGCTGGACTGTAAAAACAGGAGCACATCCTGGACAGAATATCACCCAGTAGCATCATGCAGGGGAGTGGGCAGTTTTATTGTTCCTTCCAGAAAGCCAGTGAGAAGAGAACTTGCCCAGTTGGTTTTTTTTCCAGTCTCTATATCCACACTGTGTAAATAAAATTGAAGTGAGTGCTTTGGAATGCATTTTTACAGCTTGTTTTGGAGGTAATGGAAGGAGATTACTGATATAAAACTGCTGCAGAAGGTGGGATGTGCTTATTACCGTAGGAAACTTGACCTGAAAATAAACATGACCTGGAGTAATGACAGCGTTATAGTCTGTGGAAGAAGAACAGTTGATACAGGTGAAGAGCTGTTGAGAGCTGGGAGATACTTGTGTTCAGACACATGCGGTAAAATAGAGTATGTTATTGTGAGGATGTTTCTAAACATAGCCACAGACCCTGCAGCGTGTGGCCTGAAGCAGGAGGATGCTCCACACCGATGGGGCAGCTCGGTTGTCTCGTACGTGATTTCTCTCTCTCTGTTATCACGGACAGGACAGGAATCTTTACAGTGTGCACAGCACTATGTTGGGCACCTGCTTAAATGAAAATTCAGAAGTAAATGTTTTGCCTTTGGAATTCATTAAAGACGACCTTTCAGCAGTTGTAAGGACACAATTTCACATGCTGCTCTCAAGTCAATTCTAGCATAATTTAAAAATACTGTTTCATCCCACCCTGCACTGCTGTCTCATTTGCCTCACCCTTGGGGTCTGAGAGCAAGAGCAGAAAAAAAAAAAGCATATTATGCATGGCTGCAAAATTATATGTACACACACAAAATTGGGGGATTAAAATACTATTTTTAAAAGGAATTTAATAATAAAGAGTTATTTACTCTTTGAGGATTTAAACATAACACCATGGGCAGTTCAGGGCCAAGAAGACTCTGCGTAGCTCCAGCGTTTTCTAGACCCCAGAGTAAACACTGGCATTTTGTGCTGTGCTGAAATGACTAGAGCAAAAGAGCCGACTGCATTCTGGGGCATGAATAATGCATCATCTACATAAATACAGTCTTAATATTCTACAATGAATATATTTGTTAAAACACCATTCTCACCTATTGCAATTCTTCTGTTTATGAAATAAGAATTCTAAGCTGCCTTTTGGAGTTGAAAAGGGACTGTGAGGCCTCTGGGGTGCGAGTTCGTTATGAGGATGGCACACGGCTGTTTAATGAAAAGCAGGAGGCGTGAGGCTGTCACTGCCTGTAACTCTTGGCCTGCAGCAAAGGAAAAACAGAAACCGAAGCCTTGTGCTGCGCTGCCACTGTTGGATGTGATGCCTGAGATTCTCGTGAGCAATTACAGCGTGGGGAAGTGAGCATGGAGCTGGCTGGGGTGCATCTCCCCCTCCCCCCCACACTGTGAAGGGCAATTAACTGTAAATTGTACTTAAAGAATTTAATAGCACAATATGCAGCTCATCTTCCGTTTGCTTGCGTGGTGATACCTGAGAATGAGGTTGTTATGTTGTTGTTTATTTACTGGTTTGGAAACTGTCTGAAGAGAATTTGTTGATGAAGGTGGTATGATAGAATGATTGTCTGTCAGATCAGCGGGTATTTACTGCTGATGATGCAGGAGTTGGCCTAGGCAGAGATTGGCACTTTGATTATATGGAAGAATTTTCTTTGGTCCCATTTCATCTGAAATGCTTTGGGGTTTTTTTCTGAGGCCTGCTTTGTGTCACAGCCTGTATGGACTCTTTCTTTTATGCTGCGTTCTTCTTTCCATGCTGCTGTTTCTTAACTTGTATGTTAAATGACAGATGCAAGGGAAAATAAAACAAAACCAGACATACCTCACGCTAGTTAAATGAAGCGGTAAATAGTCATTGTGAGGTGATTATAAATTACTTCAGTTAACCCCACAAGGCTGGAACTGTTCTTCTTAAGGGGTTACATTTTTAGTACAGGACTTTATGGCATACCTTTACATTTAGCCATTTAAAAAGTTGGCTTTGAGTGATCACTAACATGACAATCCACCTCATCTATCCCTGAGCATCACCCAAAGGATGTTCCTCGCAACCCACCCTTGCTTCCCTGATGCTGCTCTGCGTCGGCCCATGGCAGGAGAGTGCAGAATTATGTTTTGTACCATGTACAGACCTGGAAATTCTACTCAGAACTGACAGATTCTTTATTCCTGTTAAGTTTATATCTTTGGTTGGATCTTAGAAGTGAAAATGACACTACTAATATGCCCCCTCCCTGGAAGTGTTGAAGGCCAGGTTGGATGAGGCTTTGAGCAACCTGGTCTAGTGGAAGGTGTCCCTGCTGATGGCAGGGGGGTTGGAACTGGATGAGCTTTAAGGTCCCTTCCAACTCAAACCAGTCTGGGATTCTGTGATTACTGTGATTTAGGGTTTTTTTGGTTTATTCTGTATGGAACAGCCCTTCTGTGGTTGGAGCCCTTTGAGCTACGGTGAGTACAAAGGCAAAAAGTCTCATTCTGAGTGTTTATGGTCCTATTTCCTTGTGTATGAATCTGGTAGTGTATATGTGCAGTTTGGGGACTTGAGTGTTGTATATGTGAATAAAGTAACCAAATAGAAAAAAATGTACATTTCTCAAATTTGAGTGCACAATAACAGGAACTGTGTGGAGGAGGAAGCGTGCTCCAGGTGGGTTTGTGAGCTGGCTAGAAATCTGATCCTTAGGAGTTTTCTCATTTTCCATTTGTCTTTTTCCCAAATATTTTGGTGATCCTAGAAGTGAGAAATTATACTAACCAGGTTATTTCCAGATGACCACCTCCCAAGAGAGTTGTGGTCTTGGCCTTCATTGGCCTTGAAGGAACAGTAGGGCTCAAGTCCTTAGTTCAGGGATGGAAAAATGCAAGTGCCTCTGTAATGCTTTAGTCTCATCTGCTACACCAGCCACGAGTCTCTAGAGTGGAAAGATTGTAGATATGATAATGTTTTGTTTTGTCAATGGGAAAAGTTCAACTATTACAACTATTTGCTTTTTTTTAAAAAAAAAAAAAAAAAGAAAAGCCATCTAGGCTTTGACACCATGGCTGAGATTTTCAAAAGCAAAGCCCTGTACGGGCAGCATTAGACACGTATTTTCAAGAGCACAAATATAAGTTTGGCTTTCAGTGCCCTTCGGTATCCCGGGAGAAGCAGGTACTGCCAATGTGCCTTTGACATCCCCACCCTCAGGCCTGGAACCAGATTTTGGTCTTTTTCCAGAAGCTCTGAACCCTGACTTGGTTTCTAAGGTGGCTACTCTATATATTTAAAAAAAAAAAAAAAAAAAAAAAAAAGAAAAAAAAAAAAAAAAAAAAAAAAAAAAAAAAAAAAAAAAAAAAAAAAA
>NW_010323608.1:0-19048 GCF_000700745.2 Antrostomus carolinensis | reverse complement strand
AGAGCCCTGGGACAGGCTGCCCAGGGAGGGTGTGGAGTCTCCTTCTCTGGAGACATTCAAGACCCACCTGGACACCTTCCTGTGTGATCTCATGTAGGTTCCTGCTCTGGCAGGGGGGTTGGACTGGATGATCTTTCGAGGTCCCTTCCAATCCCTGACATTCTGTGATTCAGTGATTCTGTGAGAAGCCTAATGTCTGGTTTTAGACTAATTTCTGAAGATTGTTGGTCTGTTGCTCATGTGCAGAAGAACGCCTATGGTGACACTTCATGCAGACCGGTTATTGAACGAGGACCTGGATAAACTTTGTCTGTCATTGTCTGTTGATGAAAGGTGTTCCATAAAGCCCAGCATTTAGTGTTAGCAGTGATATTGAGGAACTCGGCCAGGGAAGAGTATATTGAATTAATAAAACTCATATTATCATTTGGGCTTCCACTTTCCAGATTCCTACCAATAGCAAACAGATATTTTGGACCTAGAAGTCATATATTGGACTGAGACTAGAGAGGATAGCAGAAAAGACTTTGAGTCACCTCAGATCAATACTGGTTTGTCCTGTTATTTTAAAACTTTTTACAAAATTGTTCTTTTAGTATAGCTTATGACTTGCATGAATATGAAAATTTTATTCCCATTCCTTCAGAATTAAACATTTATAGCAGCAAATGGTGTCTTTTGCATTTGTAAATTTTCCTGTTAATATTTATAAATTCTTCTACAAAATGCACTTCCATTTAAGGCTTTTATGTAGTTTTTATATTTTCTTAGAGAAAATGTAAAATATATATATATAATATAAGAAATGTAAAATCTGAGTTAGAACAAGCAGTAAAAAAGAAAATTAGCTTTTACTACACATATAAGAAACAAAATAATTAAAATGTGATGTGTTTACTAACCTTAAATTCCTTCTTTTTTTTTTTTCTGTGGTTTAGAAAATCTGAACAGAATAGCACAGTTCTGTATCTCAGCAGTGGGATACTCAGCTGGCCTTTGGGAACAGCCATTTCTGTTTCAGTGGAGCTGTAAGTTTGATGCAGACCTTGGACGTTGCTGAATACATTTGCTGTACCTTTGTCTCATTCACCAGTGTTTCTCCCTTCAGTTGTAATGCTTTTGTTTCAGCAAGATGCACTCCTGTGTCCTTACTCATCCGTAAATCAAGAGTAACCCTGAAACAAATCATATTAGAAAGACACAGATAAATAATAGTGCTAATAATAATCTTCATGGTATTTCATGCCCTAAACGATCCCTGTCTTGTTTATCCATATGTGTACATCCAGAATACTCTCTACATCTGGGGATAAGGCAGAGTACCTAAAGATGCTCAAACCTTTTGTTCAGGGGAGGCTTTACACAAAGCTGCTGTGCTGTTTCCCACTGCAGCAGGATGAGTTCAATGCAAATTTGTCTGTGAAAGAGAAGAGACCTTGCTGCATCGGTCTGACAGTGCTGATCCACTGCTCTCCTGCCAGTCTGGAGGACGTTCCAGCGAGATGGATGGGAGAGATTGGAGGAAAAACATTTTTCCAGAGTAAATATTGATAGACTTTTACTTCTCTGCAACAATGCAACTGAAGCAAAATGCACAGTGTGTCACTTGATCTTAAATTCTCTCATATGGGAAAATGACAGAGAGTAGCAGGAGAAAAGGCAGAGTGCCAGAAAGCTGACATCAGGAAAGCTCTGTCTCTTTATGCAGACTGACCAGAAATAATACCTAGCCTGCCTGGGTCAAGAATTTTAATCTAAACCACCAGATTTACATGAGCAGAAATAAGCAGAGATAGACATGTTTCTCAAAGCAAAATTTGTTTCTGCTTTCATCTAGCAAAGGTAGTTAAGTTTTATCTCTTGGAGTATTCTTGTAGCAACTGGGAATAAATACTGAGCTGTTTCAGGAGAGGATTTCTTCCAGCTTTTTTCAGCACCTGTCTCAAGCTCTGAGGTTATTCTGCTTACTGTCACCTACATGGTGGTGTTATCCTACTTGAGGAATTATGACATTGTGTTGCTTGGTTCAGCCTGAAAGGCTGCTTGGATTAGTTCTACACCAGCCCTTTCATACTACAAAACAAAAATGTACATCCATACTGAGCCTTTGATCAGAAATCATAATTACTTGGAAAATGCAATTATTTGTACCATTTTAATAGAATCTGAAGACTCTTTCACACAGCAAGATTTCACTTTTATGAGATTGCTTGCTGCTTATAGAGCTTTAGATTTACAGCTTTTTAGGAACAGTGGCCAAGAGCTGTAAATAGGTTTCAGGGTTTATACCTGATGTATGTTGGGCTTTAGCTGTAAATATAGCCAGAGCATTAACCATCGGCATCTTCACCCACTGGAGCTGACCTGCTTAGCGGTAGCTCTCTGGGTTAATGGCTCAGTGCAGGCTTTGCTGCTTAGGCGGGTGTCTCAGTCCTGTCCCAGTTTCTCAGCTGTGGAGCCTGAGCCTTTCCCTGAGCGTGAGCCTGCAGGGATTGCTGAGCCAGGCAGCTCTGCTCAGACGGTGCGTTTGCTGCTGCTGAGGAGGAGCTTCCGTCCGGTTCTGAATGGTAACACTGATGTGTCTCTTGGTTGAGCACGTGGAATATTAATATTATTTCAAAACTGTCTGCAGTAGCATGATCAGCTGACAACCTCTTGGTTTTTGAACACAACAAATAAAATGTGAGCACGTTTGTAGAACTGTCCTATTGACAGCATGGCAGAGTCTGGGTGACTTAATTGTAATAAGCCCACTGAGGGCCAGAAAGTGAGAATGATGCAGAGAAAGCTGTCAAAATGTGGCTGCATGCAGCAACTGGCAGCGTATACAGAAAATAATAATCACTTCTTAAATTCTTTTACTGAAGCAGCAAGGAAAAGTTAATTTCAGCATCATGGTCATTTTTCTCTGGCCTCTTGATTAGAGCATGTCTGACCACACTTTATAGAAATCACACAATCACAGACTGGTGGGGTGGGAAGGGACCTCAGGAGACCATCCAGTCCAACCCCCCTGCCAAAGCAGGTTCCCTACACCAGGTCGCACAGGAAAGTGTCCAGGTGGGTTTGAACATCTCCAGAGATGGAGACTCCACACCCTCTCTGGGCAGCCTGTCCCAGGGCTCCGGCACCCTCACAGGAAAGAAGTTTTTCCTTAAGTTTGTCTGGAACTTCTGGTGTTCCAGTTTGTGCCCATTGCCCCTTGTCCTGTCACTGGGCACCACCGAGAAGAGCCCGGCCCCATCCATTTAGCCCCCACACTTCAGATATTTATAGACATTGATCAGATCCCCTCTCAGGCTGCTCTTCTCCAGGCTGAACAGTCCCAGCTCTCTCAGTCAAGATGAGATGGTTTGGTTTTGCCTTTGCCTTTCACCTGGAGGGGAACATTCTAATGGCTTTGGTAAATTGATTAGATTATGTTCTGAATGATACAGACTTCAAACATTCAGTGTATTTCCGGATGCTTCCTGTAGCAGAAGCTAACTTGACCCAGGCATTTGTCCCCCATCTGGGACTTTGCCAAACCCTTCTCTGCCAGCAGAGCTGTTCAGAGCACTAACCGGGGTTCCCAGACATCCGGGAAGCCTCGTTAGCCAGCGTTTGCATCCAAGTTCTGCAACTTCTGCTTTCATGTGAAGTTGGGTCTTCTCTACTCCCTTCACAAACGCAGGGGAATTGCCACCTGTGAGAGATGCTGTTCTGTCACCCACAGCTGTACACGTGAGTCAGCATGTTCTGAAACACAGACATGCAATCTCCAAAATTACACTGTGGTTTTTTGAAAGCTTATTGCCTCCCTCTGTGTTGATATCACATCCTTGTAGATGCACTCGTGTAATGCTTTATGTAGAATTCATATGTGTGAGGGCAGGGACATACAGAGCCCTCTAAATACAGAGCTGAGTATTGAAAGGAAAAATGAATTCTGGATAGAGAAAATTTGCCAGGTAGTTGGGATTAGTCTGAGTAAAGAATGAATCCCTGAGATTTTTATATGGTGATTTACTTGGTATAATAAGATCCATAACAGACTAGAAGTTATTTTTATTTGAAAACTTTACAGAAGTATCTCAGCTTCTTTACTAACAAGTTTAAAATAATCCTACATTTTTAGAACTGAATTGACTGAAGAATGTATGTGCCATTATAATTCCCTGCAGGACCACCGCAGCATTATGTAAAGCCATGCACAGCATATGCAGAGATTTTCACCAGCTGTCTGCTCAAGAGTGTATTTTGACTCACAAGGAGACAGTAATTTGTGACAGACTCGTGTTTGGGTGGTGGGGGAACGGGAGGCGAGAATGAACCTGAGTGGTATATTGCATTGAACAGTAGAACAGTGTTTGAAAATCTGACAGAAACAACAAATGCCATTTTTCTTATTAGTATGAGTGTTCTGTGGCTCTGTGTGAGCAGGACTGAAAGTTACAGCATCATTACTGTTTGAAAGAGAAATCTTCCTTCTGAGCATCCAGGCAGGAGCAGCAGTGGCACTGAATTCCAGTTTCTGCCTGGATGCTGTTGCAGTGAGTACTTGTGGGGCTGCAGTTCAGCATCTTTGTTTTCCTCAGTTGGGGGTTCTTTGTTTGACATGTATTTGTTAGCACTGTAGGGAGGGGAAGTACAGGTCTGCGAAACGGGCAGGTTTTTGTCCTAGGGTTATGTTTTAGGCTGGTTGTAGCTGACTGAAGGCCAGCCCGGAGGGGTCTCAGTAGCATTGAATATTCTGTCACAGGGTGGAAGGCTTTGCCTTTCTTCCGTGTTAATGTTGCTTCTTCCTTTCAGCTACTCTAAGCTGCAGCCTCCTTTCAGCAATCCTGGTGCCACAAAGTACAGGGAGTAACATACGCCGGTACTAGCGGTGTATGTCACCACTGGAATGCTCTCTTCAGACTTAACAAAGAAACCCAACCTCTCAGCTCTGTGTCCCTGAAAGAGAATGGCAGGAGCTTTGGCAAATGGATGCCCAAGAACCAGTCCAGTGTCAGTTTCCTTTCAGTTTTCATATAGATGTGGTGGAGGAGTCCTGCCTGGCTGTGGTTTCATCCCATGGCTCAATATAGCACTAAGCAGATGTTTGTGTAGAAAGAGACAATTGTCATCTTCTCAGGCTAGTCACTCGGTCTTGGGAAAGGCTTGAGAGGTGCCATCGGGCATTTGCACAATATCCATTCTAGGGGAAAAAAAACCCAAACAAAAAAACCCCCAGAGTTTTAGATTATCTGTTGTACTCAGATGATCCTTCCACATCTTTCAAAACGTGCTTTTTTTCCTGTGGATTTCACGAAGAATCCATTTGAAATAGCTCCAGCTTGGATTGTTTGATTATTGGAGAAGAGAAGGCTCCAGGGAGACCTTCTGGTGTCTTTCCAGTACCTGAAGAGGCTACAAAATGGCTGGGGAGGGACTTTGGACAAGGGCAGGGAGTGACAGAACAAGGGGTGAAGGTTTAGAAACTGGAAGAGGGAAGATGGAGATGAGATCTGAGGAAGAAATTCTTTGGTGTGATGGCGGTGAGACAGTGTACCAGGTTGGCCAGAGAAGCTGTGGCTGCTCCTCCCTGGAAGTGTTCAAGGCCAGGCTGGATGAGGCTTTGAGCAACCTGGTCTAGTGGAAGGTGTCCCTGCTGATGGCAGGGGGTTGGGACTGGATGAGCTTTAAGGTCCCTTCCGACCCAAACCAGTCTGGGATTTATTCTATGATTATTTCATTCCTTCTGACTCATGGGAGAGGTTTCAGGCCAGTACAAAAGGGGATGCTTTGACTATTTCACCTTTAGTGAAAGCTAATTTGATCATAAAACCCCTCCAACCATAGCAAACACCATCCTGCTATCAGTACTGAAAGTAACTTTCATCTTCAATAGCTACAGTATGCTTGTAAGTATACATTTAATACAAAAATAAATATAAGGAAACATCACCAACCAGAGAATATCAGGACAGGCTCTGCTGGCTTTGTAAGCAAGGTCAAAGCAAAATGAATGATCTCATTTCTATTTAGCCCAGGTCAATACTTTGTCTACAATATGCAGAAAGAGAATCATGTAAATAAGGTGCATCTTTGCTGCCAGTTTTAAGTTGAAGACCTATCATGCATCTGAAAATAGTTATTTGTTGAAACTCATTGTGGTGGGTACCAAAAGGTTCAAGTGATACAGGAGAAAAATTACTGAAATTATTGTAAAGCAAGAAACTGCTACAGTTTGGACCCATTAAACTATTTTTGCAGTTATTTTTGTAAAGTTTTGGTAATTGTCTACCTATAAAAAAACTAGAGGATTTTGTTGTCAGTTGAGAGTATCTGAAAGTTATTCTGAAAACAGCACAGAGTAGCAAGATTAAAAATTCTTAATTTCTCTGATTTTTTTTTTTTTTTGTAGGAAGAAAAATAGCATTACTTTAAATCAAGTATGACTGGATTTCTTGAGATTAAATTTTAAACTGATTGAGCAATACTTCACATTTCAATTACTTTGCAGTTCATAATTTAAACGAAAGATGGCATAATATCCAAGCTGGTGATCCAATCAAGTAAATGGAAAAGGTTTCTAAGACTTTCTTTGAGCTAGTTATCTTCATTTTTCTTCTCTCTCTAGGAAGACAAGTCTCTTAGCATTTTTCTCAGTTGATAAAAACAAAAATATCATTTTTTTTTTAGTTGATAATTAAACATTTAAGTGCTTATCCTGAGCTTTTCTCCTTCTTTTTTGTGGGGCTGCCAGCAGGAGTAAGCACTGTGTTAGGCACATAGAGGAGTACCGTGGGGTTGTCAGGTGCACACCTGTGTTGGAGTACAGGGTGTCCTCCTCGGGTTCTGCAGCGAGCGTGGCAGCAGTTGGACTGCTCACTCCATGGGTTGCTTTTGTGTTACCAACGTCAGGCCCAAAGCCATCGTCTGCTCACGGTGAATGTCATGGGGTGTTTTGATGGTATAGGGTATTGTAAATGTATCCTTGGGATTATAGACATGGATTCCAGAGGCCTGGTCCCTGTACACCACTGCTGGGTGATGTTCTCAAACGCTGCTGGGGAATTAGGAGGGGTTGGGCTGTTTTGCACGTGGGCCACAGTAGCTGACATTTCTGTCGGTCTCAGGTTTCCACCAAAAGTAAAATTTAACCTCATGTTTGTTCAAGAACAAAGTGTCTGCAATATCTGAAAACAGATTTGCCAGCAAGGTGTTAGATTGTGCCAGCTCTTTGGTTTCACCCGTTTTGGTTCCCCTGACAGTGTGCTGTGGTCTCCTTCAGATATCCATGGTGGGTTTTGCACCTTAAGCTTAGGTTTAAATTTGATGTAGGGTACGAGTTCAAATCTGTATTCTGTAAAATATTGTTCACGCTAGAAACCTTGTGAGGACTCCAGATGACTTCCAGTCTATGAAATGTCCTGTTTCATCTTCATCTGTTCTTTCAGTACCTGTCAAGCTCGTTAGATGGGAAAGCCCTGGTCAGGTTTCTGGAGAACACCGTGGACTGGAACTGCGTTGTGTCCATCTTGTCTTCCCCTGCTGTGTTTGTTGTTGCTGGTGCCAGCTGTGTGTAACTGGCCGTGCTCTGCCCTCAGTTGCCACAGTGCAATCCCATCAACAAAATAAAATGTTTCTTGTAATTTGGTTTTCTGGATTCTCAACAAACAAAGCTTTGAGCACCCCAAGATAAATTGCACCCTAGAGAAGGAAGAAATCTCTCTAGTCAGTTAACATGAACAGATACAAGTTAATTAAATTGCCAGTGCTCTTTTTGTCTAATGTGTGTTGAGCTGAGGAGGAGGAAAAATTGGAGTCCCTTGGAGTCCTGAGTATGTTCCTCCGAATTAAGATAAATAACATTGATATAAACTAGTTCACTGAATAATCTTAGGGTGGGTGTCAAAGATCACCCATTCACAATGCGTTCTTCATCTCTTTTATTGCCTCAGGGTCATTTTTATTTGCTAAATTACTGCAATTTGTAGCATGGGCACCTGGATTAGAGGGGGGAAGAGGAGAATTTTCTGGTGGTAAAGAAAAAGAATTAGCATTTGAAATTACTTCCTGTTTCTGATCTCCAGATTGGTTAGCAGCTCTCCCTAAAACACTGGGGGTGGTTCTTGTTGTAAATTAACTGCTTGCATTTGAAAGGGTCCCTACCCTTAACTATACCATGTCATTAATTAGCATAATGGATTTTAATTTTCTTTTTTCTAAGCTTTAGATGAGACTTAATTAATTAAATGTTTTATGTGACAGGGCAAGAAGTCAATGAAAAGTTAAAAGTGCTTTCAGTAGTGTAGCTTATTGCTAAGTGACCTTTTTGTTAGGGATGACAAAAATGTGCTTTCTTTTGCCATTTTTGCCGTTGAAAGCAGTGATTTGAAATATGCTTTGGTTTATGGTACAGGTCCCTTATTACTTACCTTGTGGGCAAGCGGTGGGTGGTGTTCTGGGGGGGTTTTCCTTCAGGGGGTGGCTCCAAGGCCAATGGGTGCTGGGCAGCCCGCCCTGAAACCACTCTGCTCTCCCCTGAGCAACTACTGCCTTATTTCCTGCAAAGTGAGGAGGGGGCATCGTTCTTTCTCTTGTATCTCGATTCAAAACAAGGACTGCAGTAAATTAAAACTTTAAAAGATGAAAACTTACCAGCCTGGTATCTCCCCACTGTCTCTTTGGTCAGTGTGCAGTGTGCTGCAATACAACCCTTGTGCCAGACATAAATGTCAGGAGTTAGGCACTTCCAAAAGGAAACAAAATAGATCCTGTTCATCTCTGAACAAACATGTACTGTGCCTTGTCACATGCAAATTGTCTCCTCTGTTGGGCCTTTGCTAATGGTGCCTCACAGAGGTTTAAGGCAAATCTCACAGAAGCTTTTTAAAGGGAGGCCTGTGTCACAGGGGCTGCTTTCTGGGCGTTCCCTGTGGATCTAACACTGGGGACACATGTTTCTGCTTTCACTTAACGTATTAGCAAATGTAATTAGTTTTCTGCACTGAAGAGTTTCAAAGAGGAATTTTTTACCTTAACATGCCTGTCTGGGTCAGGATTCTGAAGAAGGAAATGTGAAGGTATGCTTTCATCCATGTGCTGGCAGCTACGTGTCTGTTCTACCCTGGCGTGCTCAGCATGGCAGGCAAAGGGACAGTGTTGGGGAGAAATCTGTGAATGAGCAGAATGGATGTAAACTCCAGTACTATCATTTAGATTTGGTATTTTCTGATAATTTCCTCCCACTTCTTTAATAGAACCTAGAAAGGTAATGCAGCGTTATCCTCCTCTGTCACATCTTGTGTTGTCAGGTTTAGAGGTGTACGGTCGGTGTGTGTTCAGGGGTCTGAATTTGGAGCTGGCTGGGAGCTGCAGGGTGGCAGACAGCAGGACAGTGAGTGTGGGCTGCTGTGCCCTGTCGCGGCTCTGCTCTGCTCAGCGCTCAGAGGACAGGCAGGGGTGGCCCGTCTCCCAGTGACAGCAGCCAGTGCTGCCCAGTGTGTTTTCTGAGAGTTCATCACCTTCCTTAGAGAGGACACCACCAAAACCTGCTATGCTGTCCTCCAGCACAGGAAACTCTTTCAGTGCTCTCATTCTGTATTAGCGTGGAGCGGTTCTCTGCTGAGGTGGGTGTTTATTGGTTCCTCTCACCATTTTTATTTAC
This sequence comes from Antrostomus carolinensis, assembly GCF_000700745.2. NCBI lineage: Eukaryota > Metazoa > Chordata > Aves > Caprimulgiformes > Caprimulgidae > Antrostomus > Antrostomus carolinensis. Next base: position 9,411 of record NW_010323608.1, on the reverse strand, counting down.
TTTCTATCTGGCTCAAAACACCATTCAGAGTTTCTATTAGCTATAAAAGTTACCATGGGAAAAGTCAATATTTGTTTGCATAATTTACGCAGGGATTTAGTTTTTATGGTTACAGAATCTGGTCCAGGGACTTCAGTCAATGAGCAGAGGCTCAGGCTTTGTTGCCTCACACCGTGGTGTTGTCAGTGCCACAGCTGTTTCCTACGCTACGTGTATATATGCAGGGTGGCCTTGGTACAGTAACTCATTTTGCTGTGTGACCATTGCTGGGGAATGCGGTTTTGTTGTTTTGTTTCTCCTTAGTGATCACCCTTTGCATTAAACATAAAACTGTAAGCAGGAGGCCTTGGCTGAATTTTGTGGAGAGGGACTCCGCGGTGCCGGCACAGGCGCTTGCGGTGTCAGCCAAAGGGTGTGCAGCTGCCAAAAACAAGTGTCGTGTCTAAATATTTCTGCATTTGAATCAAGTCTTCTGTCTGAGTGATCCAGCCCATCTCCATGCTGACACATTTGACAAAATGTGAATGCAGATTAAGATCCTTCCTGAATTAAAAATTGTGGTATTGCACAGTCATGCACTAATGCAGAAGCCATGAAAATATTTTCATAAAATACCTTTAAATCTAACTTTATCAGGTCAATAAGAATTTTCTTATAACCTTCTTCTTACTCATTTTTTTGAAATATGCAGTCAGTAAAAAAGTTATTTCTTTACCTTAAAATTGAGTTTTGGTCAATTTTTAAAATTATTATTATTTATAGAGGGAACACTTCAGCAATGCTTGTCACAGGTTGCCCAAGGAAGTTGTGGCTTCTCCTCCCTGGAAGTGTTCTCGGCCAGGTTGGATGAGGCTTTGAGCAACCTGGTCTAGTGGAAGGTGTCCCTGCTGCTGGCAGGGGGGTTGGAACTGGATGGGCTTTAAGGTCCCTTCCAACCCAGACCATTCCATGATTCTATGATTTTGGTAACAGTTTAAACTTAGTGGTTGCTATAAAAATAAACAACTAATAAAATCTGAAGTTAGAGTAGAAAAATATCTGGGTTTAGAATGGTGCTTGCAGAAAGACAACTCATGGAAAATATGTTCTTCTACATGGTGTGCACTGTACACAGGATTTCTCAATATAGCACATTACACTGAGCCAGATGTCACCAATGCTGGTGGGAAGACAGTTCTATCCAGAACATAAATTAGCAACATTCAGGTATTTACTTTCATACTGTCTAGCCATTACTTTTCTAAACTTTCAGTCGCTATTTATGGAGTTTGTAATTCTTTCACATTTTTGTTCAAAGAAAAGTGATTCTGTATTTTCCAGAATTAGAAAGTATTAGTAAAGTCATCTTAAAATCAGTCATGTGTTTTTCTGCTTGACTTTAGTGTATGCACAAAACCCAGCGTGCACACACACAAGGTCACTTGTCTTACCAAATTTGTGAATCGTTCCAACAGGAACAAACAAACAAAACCAACCACATTAAATACCAAGTGAACAAAACTCAGTTTTTCTTGGGGATTGAGAGCTTTTGAGATGTTGATGACGTGAGGCATAACTAAGCACGTTAATCTCAGCTGTCCAGTAATCCCAAAGAAATGCTTTTTGCAGAAAGCACGTTGTTAATGCCATAAACTGAAAGCAGAACAAAAGAGGAGGCTGTGGGGTACCTTGTGATACAGCCTATTTTTAAAGGATGGTTCAGGTTCAGTTGGTTTACACAGGGTGTTTCAAGAGCATTAATTCTGTGTATGAGCTACCTGCATTATATGGATCATCTCAATGTTCGTGTTCTGTCCAACTTCATCTAAAGATATTTTATTCAGTGACAAGTTTGCTAATTACTGCATAGGCGGTACATGGAGCTTTGTATCATCCTGTGTCAGTGGATTTTTCTTATGGCTTTGTCACAGTAGTACTCAGTAATATTGAGAAGTCCCACATCATAATAACTTTCCCACTCTAGTCCCATTCGGAGACAATACCTAGATTTAAAGACCAAAAGTGAACATTTGCATTGCTTTCCTCTTGTGCCTGAAGTACATCCTCACTAAGCTGTATCGATACCGGCTGCTGCTCAGCCTGCACCTTCGACAAGTGTCTCTGCCCTGTATAAGGTGAAACGTCCCAAACTGCCCTGCCAAAACCTGCTTTGTTCTATATCTGTTTGTGCCCATCGCTTCGGCATGAGCACAGGCACCTGCAGGGGGTGGGGAAGGTGCAGAGGTGAGGGGAAGGTAAAGCCGCTTCTTTCTGTGGCAGTACTAGATCTGCTCTGTTTCTCTCGTAAAGAATGACTTGACTTTTTCAGTCCTTCATTGTGACTAGGGAACAGTCTGGAAGGGAGAGCTCATGGCTTCAGCTTTCTCTCTGTGAGAGCTGCTGTTTCAGAGCCCCAGGATATATTCCTTACATCCCAAGTTTCTCAGCCTGGAGCTGCGTGGCCTCAGTGCCCCCCACCCTTGCTCAGTAGACACTGAATGCGCAGGCAGCGCAATCCCGGAACCCAGTGCCTTGGTGTTGAGAATGCCTAGGTGAGCCCTAAGCTGTGGGAACTCTGGATTCATGAGAACGTGGCACTCAAGTGAAGAAGATGAAGAAGCCATTCTTGTACATACTTTACTCTTAAGAGACAAAGGAATGTTATAGGTATGATAGTATGAGCAACTTGGAATTGCCGTCACCTGGTATTGACAGTACAGAGTCCTGCCTTTATTGCCCCCAAGAATGCAGATTAAAGATTTCTCCTTCCCTTTTCATCTACTTGGATCTACCATTTCTGGCAATAATTGAGTGGCCTTCTTGGCTTACAGATGAACTTCTTTCTAAAGGGGCTCTCTGGCTCCTTGTCAGCCTCGGTACTTTCTTTGGGGGATTTCCAACCATCGACTATCCTCCTTCCATGGATTTGTGAGAAGAAAAGGTTTTCTCCTGAAGAACCACCGCTCGCTGTTGATTGACCTAGACTATAGCTTCTGCTCCTCAGGTGTAGTTTCACTGCTGGGGTGAGTCAGGGCAACACTGATGACTGCTGAAAAAAAGCACCTGCTGATTTTCTTTTTGAAAGGGTCATTGCATGGTATTTACACCAAAAAAAATTGTTCCATGTGCCTATGGATCTGTCAAGAGAAACTTTAAATATCTGGATAGTATTATAATGAAATGAAGTTATCTAGTAACTGATTAATTTTGTGAAAAACAAAAACTGTGTCTTGCTGTGAGCAGCACTGTGGGGAGCAGAGGCAGAACCAGAGGGAATGAGAACAGCAGCTCAGAACAGCATGACCAGTGCTCCAGAGTTCTCCAAGATAAATACCCAGATACTTACAAATAAAAGCTCTGCCTGATGTTGTTTTGCCTGATGTCTTTCTGATGTTGTTCCTGTGGATATAAATAGTTGATCAGTGTTGTAGTTGTGCGCCTCACAATACAGTTTCCAATAGCTCTCTGCACAAGTGAGGGTTTGTACCATCCACCTCTGACTTTGAGGGACAAAACCAGGTCAGAGTATTGACAGCTGGCAACTTAGAGTCAGGAATCCTGGCTCGGGCCTAATGGTTTGACTGTCATCTAATCCTCTTTCTGCATTGGTTTTCCTCATTGCTGAAACACTGTATATTTGTTCTACAGCTGCTGGTTGGCTGGTTTGCATGCTTCCAGGCTGGATAAATCAGTTTATCTTGGCATTTTGAAACATTGTTCTCATTGTGGACTTTCCTTTTTTGTTCCAGAATCAGGCCCCTTCCCCAGTTTTCTAGCCAGGGTGAAGGAGAGTTTTCTGCAGAGCCTTTCCCTGGCAGGGTTTCTTTTGAGGGGCTAACGATAGACCCTTTTCTTTTCTCCCTCTGTAGACCCAAGTGTCTTGTTTTATGGGAGGGGATAAAGCAGCAGAACGTGTAGATCTAGTTCATTTTTAGTTCTCCCACTGATTTGCAAGGAGACTGTGAAATTTATTCCAATTTTTCTCTGCTATATGGTTTATACTCTTTGTGCTTTGATATTCCCACCCTTCAGACAGGGATAGTGCTGGTTTATATTTTGTAAAGGTGGGGGTTTTGAGATAGGTAGTTGAAAAGTACAGTTGTGAGTTTACAAACCCTTGAAGTCAGTGAAGGTTTCCTTTGCCTTAAATAGGCTTTGGATCTGTTCTTAGGAGAGCAGAATGACTACAAAGATTTGTTGTTGTGCCTGCTCCATAGCAACCAACGACATAAAGCCTTTTCCCAGATGTGTTTATTTAAAGGCTTTATAAGTTCAGCTTAAAAAAGGAACTGAAGTTGTAGCTGTTGTTTTAATGCCGATTTTTGTATATCAACATTAAAAAATTAAGAGAACTAGTACGCAGCCATAAGAAATTAAGAAAAGTGTATGAGGGAAGATAAGAAATCCATCTTAGGGGGATACAAAACTGAGATAAGTACAGTAACGTGTTAACTCTTAAAGAATTACCTGGCGTATTTGAGAATTCCTGTGTAATTCCAGGTTGTGTTAGGAAATTACCACAATATACTGTGTTCTATACAGTTAGAGAATCAATTACTGTTTGTTGATAATTCTCATAATGCACCAAAAGAGAATATTGTGAAAGAGCATTGTGCTGTATGTCCTCGAAACTGATGTATCCCAATATTTTTTTAAAGAACACTTAGTTTTCGTTAGGTGTACAGGTAAGCTGGGTGGAGGGAGAGCAGGAGAAGCAGAGGATTCATCATGGGAGGGAGGAGGTGGAGGATCCGTATGAGTTAGTGTTTGGGGTTTGTTTTTTTTTCCAGGGGATGAATTGGAGTAATATCCCCCCCAAAGGCCACTGTGAGAGGAATAACGTGTATTTTGACCTGTGTGTGTGTTTTATTGTACAGTGCTGCGTGGCTGTATTTATACTCTGCGGGAAGAAAACTACTCCCTAGTAGTTTCTTACATATTTTGCTGGATAAACCTTTGCTTTTATTCAAGCAAACTGCAAGATAAATGCCCATTTCAGCCTTTTAGATCTTGGAAATAATAGTGTATTAAATGTGATTAAGTTGGGAATTACCCTTAAGCAGGGTCATAATTACTGTAGATTTAGATGGCATGTTATACAAGTTGCTGTGTGCTCATAATTACAAATTAAGTTTGTTGCACTCTGGGGGTTTATAAACTTTATCTTAGCTATTAACACGTTAAATAACAGTGATTTATGTCAATTACTGGATAAACCAAAATTTCAGTGTTGTGCTTAATCTAAGGTTTAATTATATTTCTGCATGAGCAGTAAAATACGGTTAGCTTTAGCAAGGAAGATTGAGTAATCTAAGTATAACATTCACTGCTGAGATACTGTTAAACGTGATAATGGTAACAAAATTGGAGCCGCCTTTGTAAGTTTATCAGTCGTATTTACTGGTCACGCTGACTGGAACACGGTGGCAGGGAGTGAATGAGCCAGCAGCTGCGGTGAATGAGCCGACTGTCGACAGCAAGCTCCTCCGGTCAGCCAGCCTCGCTTCAGAGTCACCTACCTCAAACTTCTGGACTAACCTACGGAGCGTAAGTTCATAGTTTGAAATCTTTGTTGACTTCCTTTTGCCCAGAGGTTTTCTAGTTCCTTAATTTTTTCTTAAGTCAAGTTGATCTTTTTTTTTTTAATGGAGCAAAGATAACTTTGTATTTTACTATTAGTTCTGCTCCGACAAATTGCCAGGAATAAGGATAATAATTACTTTCCTCTCCCCTTACCCTGTGCTGTGTATTCCTGCAGTATCTTGGTGGCAGCTCTAATGCTATAGCTAGATATCAAACTAGCAGTGGGAGAACAACCGAGAATACAGCCTCCGTATGTCCTGTTGGTTCTGCCAAAGCTTCCTATATGAAGTGCAGATAAATAAAGTGATGCAGGAGCCCACACTGGCTCTGTATAATTAGAAGAGCCTCTCCTGACCCTGTCTTCTAAGGCCTGGAACATCGCCTTGGTATGTCTGGCACAGAGCATAAGCACTGCACTTGTGTAGTCAGGATAGCAAAAATACCTAGCCACGTGCCACCAAACAGTTGTCCTAAGAATCCAAGCCTAGATGTCTATGAAAAATCACCACTGGTTACTTGAGTGAGAATGGATTATGCACTATGGATTATGGTTCAAGGAAGATGGTTTTGGAACATTGAAACATAAACAAAAAATCCCTCTAAAAATAATTGCATCAGGCTGCCTTGACTTGGAAACCACAATGCCATCTGCGTAGCGCAGCAAGAATTTATTTTTCTGTGTTTAATTTCCTCTGTTGAAATACATGCGAGATCTTAAATATGTAGATGATTTTGTCATTTAGTCTCTACTTTAGGTTTTAAAGACTTGTTAAATAATTTCTTGTTTTAGTAAAAGCTTTGTGGCAGAATGGTCCAAACAAAATTGAGAATTTGGAATTCTTGATGTTGAGGAGGGGGAAGGCTGTAACAATTATCCACATAGTATTTGAAGTGGGATGGTAGTATTGCTTGCTTCTCTAGCTGTGGTGGTTTCACTAGTGTCCTGGTGTTCATTCCTATCTGTTGAAGAAAGATTCTGCTTGAAGCGGGTTCAGAAAAGCACATTCTTCAGAAAATTCTGTGACTGCTTTTAAGGCCGGAGCTCCTTGGCTGCCCTTTCCAGTACATATCCTCCTTCGCAGCCCACGCTCAAACTGTCTGCACTTGGTTTGTAAATGGAAACTGGTTTCCAAAGGAGCAGTTGACTTTTGTGGACTACTTATGTCTGCTTTGGATTTGTCTGTGTTTACAAGTAGAGATGAAGCTTAAGGCAGGAGGGCATTGAGTCAGGACCAGAAACATGTGGAATTGTTATTGTGTCTGTCTGTCGCAGAACGTCAAAGACTTCTGTAGGAAAGACACTGTCTGGATAACCATGAGATGTTGGAAGTGGGCATTGCAGTGTCAGTAGTCTCTGGTTATAGACTTGCAGTAACATTACTATCAAAACAGCCAGTGTAGGTGTGTCCTTCCTGAACATATTTGAGTTTCACTGAAAGCTAGTTAAACCCATGCTTATTGGAATCCGTGGCTAATGCTTCCTTAGGAAACTATGCAGAATGCACACTTGCAATGTTTAACTGGGTTTAAGTAAAGCTGTTTTGATTCCTTTTATCATCCAGAAAGATGGTGACCAGCTGTGATGGTATGTATTGTAAATAAGAGGTATATTGTATATACAGCACAGGGGCACAGCTTTTACCTGATTTGTTTGAGCAACATTTTTAGTTTCTGACTAAACTTCTGAGTTTCCCCAAACTACAGAGATCAGCCAGTGCTTCTTTTATGTGCTGGAATATTTCCATTCCTAAAAAGTATAGTGCAAATTGCTCTGTCCCCACACAAAATCACACTAAGTACTGTGCAAATGATTACGGATGAAGCCTTTAGTGGCAAACTTAGCAACTGCCCTCCCCAACCCTCCAAGAATGGTTCTTGTTTTCTTAATTAGCTTCCCTTTCTCCAGTACCCTGGCACCTGAATGAAGACAAGGAGTGGCTGTGGTTAGACAGTTTGCCCAGCTTACATAGACATGATGCTTATTTTGATGAAGGGAAACTTAAGTTGGAAAGCAAGTTGTTTTGACGGTTCTGTGAAACAGGAAACCCCAAAGTTAAAACTTGTCTTGCTTTCTTGTGTTATTACAGGAGATTAATCATGTGGGCCTTCCTATTTTTTGAACACTGATTCCTTTGTACCTATAGGTAGCACTTCTTATCTGCTGGTTTTATGGCGTAGTTTCAGCTGTTCATTTGACCTGTAAAGCTAAAATTGCTCTTTACCAAAGAAACCATGACTTACCAAGTACTCTTCAAAATGATTTGTGGTTTAGATCAGCAGAGGAACTCGGGCTGCATTTTGAACGGGAGCAGACAGTTGATAGGGTGATGTTCCCTGGGGACAACAGGTTCTGGAGCTGGCTGACCCCTTACTTCTTCAGCACTCGGATTAACCTGCCAGATACACTGCAAACCCCTCTCTTTTCTAGGCTTTGGGGGTGGAAGGCTAGGAAAGCATCATGAAGCATAAGCATTGTTGTTAAAAAATGTGTGTAAAATGTTATTGCGTGTGAGAAAATCACATAATTTCCGTGTTCTCATTTGCAGGTGTGTGGTTTCTACATAAGAGGCGTATATATAAATTAAAGCACCTTTTACAGTAGTCTAGGAGATGATTTTCATTCATCTAGGAGATTAATTACTAACTTACAATTAACTCTGCTTAGACTTGATTTCTTGCAATACTTTAATCACTGCATGGTGAATCTCCTTGCAAAAAAATTAGGAAGGATTGTTACTCATGTGTCAAATACTGTGATGATGAAATTCAGTTGGTGGTGTTTTTTTAAAATTCTAGTGAGGAATTCTTGCTTGCCAGAACTAGCTTTACTATTGAGCTACTGTGTGTTTGGAGGAGGTGGAAGTTTCTTTCCACTCCCGTTTACAAATGCTGTGAGAACACTGAGGACATGAGAACAAAATCCACGAGCTTTCTAGGTCAGGTTTCAGTGGAGTAACAAAGGATAATAATGAAAATATTTTTTAATTATTAATTTTTATCCAAAATTCTGATAGGTATTTTTTTTTTATAATAAATCAAACATTTTTTCCAAAGTTGTTCTCCCGTCACCAGGCCTCCACAGCACTTAATACACTATTATCCTGTGCGTGTTTTCTTTCTGCATGTTTCACGGCACCAGTTTTCATTCTGCTTTGCAGTCGCGAACCTCAAACCCTCTCATACTAATGTAAGGCATATAAACCCAGTGTTTTATGGAAAGCACGTAGGATTTGGATTCATGTGCTAATATTCAGAGCAAGAGCGGCGAGGTCAGGTGCTGCTGTTTGGAATGTGTGTGATGTTGACTGAAGTCCTGCGTTTCCTCACCTGGTTGTGTGCCAGGGAATAAGTGTAGGGAGAAGGAGTTGGGATATTTGCTGCCAGCCCTTGCCTCCAGTCAGGTTGTTTTGTTGTTGTTGTTGTTGTTGTTTTTAACAAGCTAAATTCTTTCTTCACGTTCTTATTCTGGCGCATTTGAAATATTTTTAGCTTTGCTATTTCATGTTGCTCTTTCCATGGGGCGTTTCAATGTGGCTGCCAGAAGCCTTCGACAAAATACAGCCGCACCCTTTGCCATAGGGGGTTTATCTTCCTCTCTCAGTTGCCTCCAGTGTATATAGATACTTTTTAACTTAAAAAAAAAAAAATTAAAAGATAATTTAAATTGGGGTTTTTTTAAGCCGATGAGGCGGGCAGGAAGAACCGAAAACAGTTGGGACACTTTTTGACCAACTTGAAGAAAATTCTGACTCTTGAAGAGCGCCTTTGCTCTGAAGGTGTCGATTTTAAACCTTCCCCCTAGCTGTCGAGGCGTTCCCCGGGACAGGGCTGTTGCGGGTCCTGGAGCCA
>NW_010323607.1:0-2732 GCF_000700745.2 Antrostomus carolinensis | reverse complement strand
ATTATTTTAATATCATTATTATTTTATTTCATTCATCTTCTAAATCTTATGTCAACCTACGAGTCTCCTTACCCTTGTCCCCTGCAGGTGGGTGGTGAGTGAACAGCTGTGTTTGGCTGCTGGACAAGTGAAAGCACCACATACAGATTCAGCAGGGACCCATCTCCCTCAAAGCAAGTACTGCAGGGTGTAATGTCTCCACAGCTAACTTAAATAACACCACAGCAGCATAATGTCAGAATGTTTATAAAGTTACTTCTCACAATGCTACCAATTCACTTGGGGGAAGAACAGTTCTTAAAATTTTCATATTTAAGTCACATTTTGTGCCCAGTGAACAGATGATGTTTACTTCCTTTAAATAAGGATGTAATAAAGTAGCACTTTTCAGCTTCTGAGTACATAGGAGTTGCCAGGGATTTAATGTGCTGTCACACCCAAGAGCAAAGAGGTTCTTATTCACCTAGCCTACCTACACTTATCCCCTTACAAGGTGAAATACTCTTTGCCAGCCTTTTGAAAGAGACACACATATGCCAGTAATCTGATGGCCCTTTCTTTCTTCCTTCCTTGTACAACAAACATATCTGGGACTGGGAGTTGCACAGGTTCTCAAACCTGAAGAGGTTTAGCAGAACTCTGTCCCTGTGGATGAGTCGCAGATGTTAGCCTGCTGCTTATGCAAAACAACGTCTGGAGAAAGCCCAAGTGCTTCAATGAAAGTATTTCACAAATTAACTGCAGGCAGAATGACTTCAGATCTGTGCAGCAGCACTCATCCTCAGCTCCCACATTCACATGGCTCACACCGAGAGCCACAGAAAAGGCAAAGACATTTCAAAGTCACATCAGCACAGAAACATCGTTTCTTTTCACAGCCTCTCTCACTTTGAAGCACATCTGGTTTCTGACTAGGCTTGAATGAGTCTAAAGGAATTTGAGACATACCCTTCACTGTACTGTTATACTTGGTATGGACAAGAGGAAGAAAGCCAGGAGAGCAGCTAGTGTCAAACCAAACATTGAATACAGAGCTGGAAATTTATGATGTGGCAAAGAAGCAAGTTTTTTCACAGTGTTAGAAGAAACTAGGGAGCGGGTGCTCCCTGACTCCTGGTGCAGATTCTTTTTGTGTGCAATTGGAATTTGGAAGTCCAGAGCACAAAACTGTTCCTTACCTGTACTAACCCCCTCTGAGCTGATGCCACCACGCCTGCTAACTTTCCTGTCTTGCAGGCTAAATTCTACCTCACTTACAACAAACTCACATAGGGGTTCAGTAGAAGCAGAAAGGAGAATTACCCAGTTATGATAAAAGCAAAGTTATTTTCTTGTGATTAACAGACATCAAGTAAAGGAAGTTGTGGAATTCCTACTTTCACCACAAAACACTCTCTGTCTTGCAACTCAGAAAAACTGGCCCACAGAGAAGTCATTTTGCCAGAAGCATGAAAAAAGAAGAGCAGAAGCACAGAAGCAACTGCTTACAGAAGTCTGTCTCTCTGAAATACCTATCAGGGTCTTAAAGGGAACAGAGGAGACCAGCCAGCACGGGCAAGTGGGAAGGTGCCGTGGAAGGGAGCGGATGCTGCTGCTGAATTCTCTTCACCTCATCTGTAATGATGCATCTAAGACGGGTGACCAGCAGCTCCTGCCTTTCTTCTGTCATCTGGTATTCTGTATAAAGTCTCAGGTGGGAAGCTGTCAGCCATTTACTTCACTGTTTAATTCTTCTTGCCCATTTTTGACACATCGTAAAAGGACAGATGACTTGCAGTTAAAAGTATAATTCCTTAAAATTTAAAACAAACAAAGCTTTGACCTCCAACTCTCATGATTTCTACCTCCTCAAATGTAATTTACTTCCAAACTGAATGTTTGTAGGGATATCTTACAAAAAAGCCCCCTCTATAGAGTAACCTTCCCCCTAACAAATCTAAGAAATGTTTAAAGTTTCTGACTTTCTCAGAACACTTAAAAAACAATAAGAAAACTTACAACTTAAGAGGGGAGGTTTAGATTAGATATTGGGAAGAAGTTTTTCACTGTGAGGGTGGTGAGACACTGGAACAGGTTGCCCAGAGAAGCTGTGGATGCTCCTCCCTAGAAGTGTTCGAGGCCAGGCTGGATGAGGCTTTGAGCAACATGGTCTAGTGGAAGGGGTCCCCGCCCCTGGCAGAACTGGATGATCTTTAAGGTCCCTTCCAATCCAAACCATTCTATGATTCTATGATTGTAATGAATTAACACAAAACCAGTAAAAAGTTTTAATTTATTCCTTATCTAAATGCAGCTGCATCATCCGTTGAGTATTCTGATTTTAAAAACTCAGCAACACTGCAGAAAAAAGCCCAACAGATCAGCACTTACACAAAAAGAGTGTAACTGTTTTGCAGGAAGAAGTGAAAGGTACAGTCCTCACAGAAAACCAAGGCAGACAGAAGTGATCCAAGTGGCCATTTACGAGTAGGCTCACAGATGGTTGATGGAAACTGGACTACCACAGTCGTTGACCTTGATTTTCTTGGAAGTGCAGTCAACTGACTTCACCTTATCAGCTTTCAACACTGGGTGCGTTTCATGTGATATAAACACGATTTGCAGATGTTTTTATAAATCTACCTCTACAAATCCATTTCACTAGTACCATCCTCCCGGACTACCACAGGAACTCCTTGTATTGGAGTCCCTGGACATCTCTTTTCCGTGCGCGCAGGGATCACGCGGGAGGG
>NW_010323606.1:5213-15758 GCF_000700745.2 Antrostomus carolinensis | reverse complement strand
CACTAGACACAGGTCTCTAACTAGACTCTGCTCCACTGACCACCCTCTCTGGCTTCACTCCTCTTGATGCAGCCCAGGATGTGGTTGGCTTCTGGGCTGCAAGAGCACATTGCCGGCTTGCAAAACGATACTGATGAAGTAATGTGATTTTTGTGTATACATGTTTATATACACATGTACTTGCATAATTTTTTATTTTATGTATCTTACAGATATAATAATAATATTAAATAGAAATACTTGAAAATTAAGAAAGAATTTTTTTAATTTAAACAACTGTTGACATCCTCACAAGACAAGATGGTTCTGATTGAAAAGTGAACTTTCTTGTATGCGTACAAATTAATTTGATTGCTGCTAAACTGCTTTGCTTAGTCTCTGGGACATGAAATACAGGAAACAGTTTTCCCCCTTGGGCTTGTCTTTGTTAGATTTTGAGCCTCTTCTGTTGGTACTTTTACCCTGTATCTATCTACTGATGCTTACTTACCTCTGAAAAATTCTTTCATTCTCCATAGAAACAGACTGGTTGTGTTCCCCCTATCCCCCCGCCCCCATCCTTTATGTCCTGTGGTCTCTCTTTATGCTTTTCCCTCTGCCTCTTGTTCCTTTCAGAAGTCTTCATATATGTCCCACATTCACACAGTACAGTTGATACCAGATAGTACTTCCATCTGGAGTGGAGACCTAAAAATCTTGACTGTTCCTTTCAAGGGTATCTAATCAGAGATTCAAACATCATCATCCAGTCTCTTATTCCATGTAGAGTATTGCTAGCCTAAAAGAAATTGCTCATAATAAGCAGCGACCCATTCTGGTTTTTGGTGAGGTTACCTCATGGCCTACAACAGAGAAACACAGGCTCATCTCATAGCCTGCAGGAGACAACAGAGGAGGAAATTGTAATAGCTTAGAATATAACAGCAATATTTCTGTGATCTGCAGGATGAAAAGACATATGAATTTTTGGCATCATGCTACATACTGAGTGTGTATTCACTGCCAGTGGGACCTTCCCATACTTTTTTTATTATGTGACTCCTGTTTTTGTTGGCTGAGGTATGCCTAGATAGACATAGGCTCTGTTACTCACATCTGCCACCACTTTCACAGCCGTGTGGTACTGTTTACACTGTGTTTCCCATGGCTCTGATATCTATGGATCCAATAAGAGTGGAGTAAGTGTCTGCCAAACTGTTAGTCATCCTCAAGCTAGGAGTTTTTTTACATCTAAAGGGTGTACTTTAGGTAGACTTATTTGGAATACAGGTCAGCGTTAGTTTTTTGGTCTGTTCTCATAAATGAAGCTATACTTTCTTCTTGGGGATCCGGAATGGCACCAGATCCTTTAGAAAACAATTTTTTAAACAGAGTTTTCTGTGTGATACTTTGTGTCCCCTAGCTCTTTTGTTCCATACAGCATGCTGTGCCTCCTTTCCTTTTGGGCATCTTTATGCTTGATCTTGGCGTAGGGAGAGGTATTATATGAGTTATGCTGAGTGGACTTTTCTGCACCCCAGCTTTTGCTAGCAAGGCCTATTGCTGGCCCAGTTGATAATAATTCTTAGGTATAGTGCACCATTACCGAAACAAATAATCTGAGACTTCTTCAAACATAATGAAATGACCCCACCTTGTTCCTGTGCTAGCTGAAAGGATGCATATCTGGGCATTTCGCTTTGTTAGTCTGATGCAGGTACTAGTTCTGTGTAGCAGAACAGGGTGTCTCCAGTCTTAAGCTCCCTTGGAGCTTTTCTGGACAGGGACAAATAGCAGGGAGTGCCACTGCTTTTGTGGATATTCTGCCTCCTTTGCTTCCCCTCCCTTTTCATCTGGTACCATTCTGCTTTGGAGTTGTTCTAGCCCAATATACTTCCATTTTACAAGCGGAGGTGTGGTTTGGTGCCAGTGAAAGTACACTCTTGACAAAGGAACAAAGTTGTTGAAAGGATACCTGAGTCAAGGCCCCTGCTGTCACAGACAGTTACGTCAGGTCATCTCTTCATGCTTCGAGTGGTTCTGCAATACATACATAAAGCTTGTATCCTAGGTGTTGCCTCATCTCTGCACTATTAGGTGTGTAGTGGATGTAGTTTGTTGGCTTAGTCTACTGTGAACTAGTTTGCTCTTTTGCCTTTGGGAGAAGAGCTGTTGTCGTACCTTTGAGTCACCTTAGAAGTCCATTGCTGAAACAGTGGACTTCGTAGGCATTGCTGAGTCCAGATGTCCAGAAAGCTATCTTAAAATAAAAAAGCAAACTTGGCTAGCTAGTTTCTGGATTTCATACTCCAAAAACCTGAGTATTATTGGAAATATAGTGTTTCTGTTTTTTACTTTTTCTGGATGATACGTTTTTTAGAAGTAAGACCTTTGATCTTTTAAAATACTGCTGCTTCTGAAACACCTTTACTAACCCAATAACATTCTAAATTGTATAACCTTTTGTAAATAGGGTCAGAATCAATCCCATTAACTCCTCTTAATTTGACATTGAAATATTTTTTGTAACTTTTTGCCCTGTGTAAAAATAATTTTATTTAACATTCTTTTACTGGCAGACCAGCCACTATTATCTTGAGAACGTCTTTGGCTCAGAAATGTTGTTGCTTGGGTTGAAATACTGAATTCTTTGTTTACACATCTGTCTTCCCCCGTCTGTATCCATTCCCCTGCTATTTTAATTCAGCTTTTGTAACTATTTTTTTTCTCTTTTTTTCCACTCTACCTAGTTTAGGGTGTTTTCCCTAAATCACTGCTAGCTAATATTGTATTCATGCACTAAGAGAAGCATATAAATTGAAGTCCTCTTTTTTTTTTTTCTTTTTTTTTTTTTATAGTTTCCCCTTCTTAACATTCTTTTGTGTTTACACAGCCACAGAGGAGACCCACGGACAAGATATTGTCCCTTCTTTAGGCTCTGTTAGAGGCTTCACAGCTGCTGTGTGTTGCCAATAAAACAGGATTTCCCCAAGTTATTTTTCTTTGACTATAGCTTTGATTCTGTCGGTCTCTGCTCTAGAAAGCTTGTTAAAAGCTGCATGGTGGTCTCAGGATTTGGCCGTTTCGATTCCCTTCCTCCCCAAAGCCACGGGGTGGCAGCAGCATCGAGGAGTTCAGCATGGCTGTAAGCTCTAGGCATGGTCATCGCACAGAAGGGGAAAGAGAGGAGGAGAAGGTGTTGGGAAATAAGGATGGTCAGAGAAAAAATGTTTCTGTGGAAAGAGGATGAGGGGAAAGGAGGTTTTGACTTGTTTTGATCCCTAGTTTTATGCATTTTGATGAAAAATTTTCAAGAATTCTACTTTTTAAAAGAGAAAAATGCTGAGAAGCTATCACTGGGACCTACTAAAATATATATACATAATTTTTCTTAAATATTATCCTACAAAGGTTTTTTTGCTTTCTGAAAGATGCAGAGAGGTGTTGACACAGGTCATTTGCTTTTCCTTATATCTCCTAGTACAGTTACACATGTCGTGTCTTACTTCTATTCCCTAGAGATTCTTTTTCCTTGTTACAGAAACACTGCATGGAAATACTTAGGATGAATGCCAGAGTCTTGCAGTGAGTGCCAAAATTGGCACAGCTTTTTTAATCAAGAGAATTGGACTAAATGTACTACTGTGCAAAGTGCTATCCCAAGTCCTAGTCTGAATTATGAAGGCACATGTGGGACTTGAAAGGTTGTTATGCCCTGTGCTGCCCCCCCCCGTGGAGATTAATTTAATTCTTTGTGCAGTGAAATAATGGGAAGGTGCATTGTACAAAGCCCAGCTTGTTGCTACTCTTGGATCTAATAAATGAAGATATCAGTAGCATACCTAATTCAATTAAACAATGTGCTGATTGAAAGTCAAAAGAGCTGTAATATATATTTTCTAATGTAGAAAAATATGATTTAATTTCATATGCATCTTACACAATTGCATAATACTTTTTCCTCCTTTCTGTTTTTTATTAGTCCTCTAGCTATTTGGCAAAAAGATTTGTGATGTTTATATTACCGAGATACCTCATCTCTGGAAAGTCTTTCCTTGTACTATTTACAGCTTTTAATATTTTGTAATTTTATTTTCTTTCACAGGAAAACTGCAAGAAACTTCAACCAACCTATGTGCAAAGCTGCCAAGACAACTGTGGTAGAGGTAAGGAACTGAAACATAGTAAGCCCTGTACCCCTGTAGTCAACAAACCTCTTCGTTTTGCATGGGGACAGAGTTATCCTTTTCTTGACTCATTGGGGGATTTTATACCAGAGACAGTGGTCTGACCTGTGGCCTTGGACTGCCTGCTTCTACCCTGTTCTAGTGGTTAGTTCACCATGGTTCCTCAGTTTACTACTATTCATCTGATCCTGGCCAGGACTTTGTGTTGACTGTGATCAGCCTTTGAAAGGGAAATATGGCAACAGCCTTCAAATTTGTTAAATAAAATAATATGAATGAATGAATGAATGAATGAATGAATGAATGAATGAATGAAAGAAAAAATAAACAGTAGGCTTAGGTTGTGCTTGAGAAGATTCACGTAAGACTTTATGCAAAAGCTCCTGATAATAAGTACATAACAATGTAGATTGGGCAGATCATGGACCTATCACAGTTGCAGTCTCTAAAATTTAATAAATTACATAAATATCACTCCCGAATGAGATACAGACATTTAGTTATGCCTTGATAAAGGGAGTGAACTAGATGATCTAGAAGCTTCTAACCCAACCATTCTATGATTCTTCTTATAGTCTTTTTGTCCTTTTCGTTGTTGTCTGAAGTGATAATGTTTGAAAACATGGAGCAGCCTACACTGGAAATATATTGATGACTGGAGAGTTGCTAAGGCATAGCAATATCTGAAAGATAAACTGCTCTATTAACTTTTTTATCATTCTATCTTAAGTTTTTTTTATATGACCAGTAACAGCTAAATACAATTTGACAGTAGGATCAAGACAAACTCTTCTGGACTATTTCTAGTAGGTTCTAAATGGAAGAGGCTTGTGTTTCTTCAGGGTTTTTGTTTTATTTTGTTTTTGTTTGGGGATTCGGTCTGTTTGTTTGTTTTTGTAAAATCTTGTCAGGAAAATTATGTTTTATATAAACATCTTTGGATAATACATATGAGAACTTGAGTTATTTCTTTGTGTTTTACAGAGCTATGGCAAAATAATACCATAGAATTTGTCACACAACTTATGGTGACAATTCAGCAACAATACATGAATTTTCACTGTTAGTTTTCAAGAAATGTCTAAAATATTTTTCCATT
Source organism: Antrostomus carolinensis (assembly GCF_000700745.2). Classification (NCBI taxonomy): domain Eukaryota; kingdom Metazoa; phylum Chordata; class Aves; order Caprimulgiformes; family Caprimulgidae; genus Antrostomus; species Antrostomus carolinensis. Next base: position 10,493 of record NW_010323606.1, on the reverse strand, counting down.
TAAAAATTAAATAATCTTTCATCATTTCCTTTCCTTCTAGTCACTTGCCCTTCATACTTTGTTCAGCCTGGCATTTAGAGAATTTAAGTAGATCAAAGCCTTCCACCTACATTCCATCTCATTCTCTCTTTCTGCTCTTCTATCCACATGTGATAGGGTAGAATTTTCTTGTCAGTGAGCAGCAATGATGTGACATCCTTCTTGCTATAATTCCACTTAAGTCTTCAGTAGATCTGCTGTGAACTGTCCACTGTGAGTCTTGTTGCCTTCTCAATACCATTTAAAAACTGACAAGCGTTTTGCAAGATGGCACATTAATATTACTTCACAACTCTGTTTTTTATGGACAAATCAATGGGTGAAGAGGCATAACTAGAGATTTAGGACAAATAGATATGTTGAGCCAGATACAATGCATCATTGGCTTAACTTCTAAGTGTCTTTCTTCCAAAGTGGAATTCAGAATGTTGTGTATGGATTTAAGAGTTCAAACCCAGGGAATTGGAAGGAGGTATCTCAATATGGCATCTAGTACATCCTGAGCGTTGTCAGCCTGCATCTGTCTAAAGCTAATCCCGGTGGAACTGAGGCAACTGAAAAGAGTTTTGGCTGACTGCTTAGTTAACGTTGCTCAAGGCTGAAGGGTGAAATTCTCAATCCCACTTACAGGGAGAAGAAAAAAGTTTGTGTAGGATGGTAATTCAAATAGGCTCTTGGCAGCAGGGATTTCTGAATTCTGGTGTCTGAGCCCAGCTCTGTTTCTGTTTTTCACCCACTAACCATTTAACATTGAGGAGACAGTCCTAGGAGCAGAGATTTGAAGCCATCCCTGCTCCTTTCCATCAAACTAGTTACACGTCAGAGTTTTCTTCGGAGTCATGCAGTGATTAATTGGGATTTGCAGAATTGTAGTTTCTCAGTCTGATGCTCTCATCCCAATTTTGGATGTGGAGCTTTGTACCTGTTATGCAACCAGACTTATGCTGCCAACATCTGCTTGTCTAGCACGAAGCAGCAAGCTGAGGCAGGTAACCAGCAAAAAATAGAGATATATCCCTCTATGTTTCTGATTTTTGAGTTGCTGAAATTTTTCCTTTAAAATGGATGCTATAAATACACAGGAAAAGAGTTGTTGTTCCTCGTGTCTACTCTGATGGATTATTTATTTCCCTTTTCTGGTTATTTGTATACATCTAGTTTTATGTAGTCCTTTAGAAGCAATCTATTTTCCAGGAACGGGACTTCATTTGTTAAACTTCATGTTAGAAGGATGGGTGCTAGGCCATTCCTTTATGTCACTATTAAGGGCAGTAAGTACACGGAGTTGAATTTTGTAAGACAGGTTTAATCAGAAAGTTATCCTGCCTCGATGAAAACAAAATAAGAGATGCAAACCCCATCCTTCTGTTTGTGCTTGTTCCAGTGGTTAATCACCCTCACTGGTATAAATATGTCTTTTTACTGTAATTAGTTTGGCTTTAGGTTCCATCCAGTGCTTTTACTCTTCCACTAGATTAAAAACCTTTCTGAAGCTGGCATTTCCTTCCCACTGAGTGACTTCTCAGTGCTGTTGATATGATGAACAGATTGAGGTCTTAATGATTCTAACGGTAAAACATTTTCGTTAGCTCTCCTATCTTTTTTTATGTCTGTCTCCTTCTTGCTCTGTTTTTTTCTAAAACTTTACGAATGTGAGCAACTGGAGTGTCTACAGCATTGTAACACTGCCACCACTGATGTCACCTGAAAAGGAAGAGTTAGTCTTTGATCTTGCCGCTTCCTTGTTTGCATACCTGTAGTCTTTGCTCATCCTTATACAGTCTTAGTTGCTTACACCTTGTTGATCTATTTCCAGCGTACTTGAGGAAAAGTATAATCAGTGTTTTCCAACATGCATGCTCTAAGTGTGGCACATCCTGATCACAGATGTCTAACTTTGTGTTTTGCTATGACACACGTTATGTTTGAATAGACCCTGTTTACCTGTTGTGTCTGGTACTGCTGCTTCCTTCTTAGGATTTATTATTTCAACAGTCTTTCCCCAGATTTATTTTAGATTCTAATCATTGATAAAAATATGGAATGGCACTTGGCATTAGTAAGATCCATACCAAAGGAAATATAAACTACTGGAAATCCAATCTCAGGGTATCTGTGAACTTGGTGAAAGTGGGAAGTACACTGATAATCAATTGCATTTGTTAACCTGTCCTTCTAAGTTAACCTGAGGAGCTGTGGAATCTCCTGACATACATACACAGTAAAAGACCTTTTTTTTCTTTAATGTATTAAAGCTGCTATTGTAAGTCAGCGTGGCATTTTACATTCTCTTAGCTGAGGTACAGACAGACAATTTTTGTAAAAATTCAGAGGTGGGAGAACTTGGCAGCATTTGTGAATGTAGAGGATATGAGTAGAGACAAAAAAGCCCACCTCATAAACCTACCAACTGATAGCTGTTGTTTGCTTAAAAACTTTCCTGTGCTGTGTGGAACGAGGCTGGCTGTGCATAGAGAGGCTTCTGAAGGAGGAGGAAGTTAGGCTGTACCATTGCCAGTTACATCTGTGGCACACAGTGGAGAGTTACTGATTTTTAAAATTTCCCTAGAACAAGTTTCAGATTAAAGTGTCTGACCCTCAGCCCTGTTTATTTTGACTAGTTAGATAGTTAGAATTAGCTGTTCAGTACCCTTTTTGAGATCATAAATACATTGATTGTAAACTTCTTATGAAATGCAAGAGGTATTTACTGACCTGCACAAATATTTTGGACCATTGCATGCGTTTCCTTTGTTTATCTAAGTGATAGGAAGGAGAACCTGCTAACATCCATGATAATAAGGATGGATGCTGAGGCACAGATAACTGTCTGTAAAGATCCAACTGCATTGAGTCCAGTGGAATTTCTAGTTTAAATTTAAAGGTGACCAATATCAAGGGTCAAAAAGAAGTTTTCAACTGAATTGCATGGCACGACTCCTGTTACTTGGAAGGTAATCTTTGCAGAGGAAAAATGTTTAATAATCGAGTATTGGCAGCATTAGTTAGTCTGGCTTTATCTATATGTGAAAGCAAAATGATGCAGGAATTTTATTTGTTTTTTAGTTCTACAGTGTTGCATTTAAAATAAATTTTTGTTCATCTGCTTCTCACTTTATCTTGCAGCACTTGCAGGATTTAAGTATTCAGTCAGAGCTGTAGCTTGCTTTGAACCTGAGCCCTTATGCACGCATTCAGCCTGAGTCTTTCAGTTGGTTTTTGCATCTATTAACACTTTTCTGCTCTTACTGCAAAGATGTGAGAGTTGGGAAATCAGCAGTGATCGCAAGTTATGTATGAGCCACCAGCCCTTGCAAAGGTGCAGAGGAAGGGCTTGGCATGTGAAGAAACTTGAGGGCTTGTGTAGTCTCACATATGTGGTAACATTTCCAACACACTCTTGAATGAAGGACACATCTGCTGAGTTCAGCAGGCAGCACTGGTGTTGATTTGTGTGATGGGAAATGAAATGTGTAACAGCACAGAGTTACAGGGAGGCTTCCTAGACTGCTAGGGCATGGGCTGTGATACCGGGACATTTCCTGAGATGTGCATCTTCCCGTAGAAGTAGAAGCTTCTAGGAGCAGAGCCCCACTGGGAGGGACAGTTTGTGGTGATGATGCCTCTTTTTTGAAGAGAATTGAGGCAACCCAAAGCCACAGGAAGAAACATGATATGTCCTCACTAGGTGTGGGTATCAAGACAGGACGGGAGATGTGAAGGGTGATACAGGCTTGGGCTCTTGCTCTCTGCAGTGGAATACATGAGCATCCATAACAGCCCCAAACATCCCTAAGCTGCTCTCTGTTTTGTTGCCAGTGTTACTCTCTGCTGTGAGACCTACTGAATACTTGTCCCTGGTGAAGTGGTTTGAGATCTCAGCCACTGCCCCCATATAAGTGTTTGACAGTGGTAACAGTCATTATGTTTAGAAATATTTATTGACTGGCTGTTTGAATATCCAGTTCGAATAATTTTCTTCTTCAGATTGCAGAGGATGGCTAAATATATCTCACTGTGTAAACAGCATTTCCACCTTAAATAATATCAGGGGAGGAAAAAAGAGGGTGTACTTTCTTATAAAAATGCATTAAATAAAAATCATTAAACCCTGCATTTTATCTCTGGTTGCCTAGTAACCACACAGCCACGTCAGTGATCGCCATTATCTCAGGTACAATGAACTGTGCTGCACTAAGGGACAGAAGCAGACTGAAATAAGGCATTTTATCCTGTTATCTGTGCTAAATCATGGCATTGTGTTTTATTGAGGAAACTGGAAAATGAACCTTTTCTTTTGGTGTCTATTCCTCCAAGAGCTTTAAAAATAGAAAAACTTTCTTAGGTGCCTAACTTTGTTCTAAAGAATTCTTCAGTGTTTTTGCACAGTGACAGTTTATTGTAAAAAGCCTGTAAGTACTGTTTCAAAGTAGAAAAATAACTTAAAAGAATCTTTTTCTGTACCTGGATGCCTCAGCCATGGAACTTGAAACTGAATCTTTGTACAGGAGGTGGTTCTGAATTTGAGATGGACACAGACTTTGCATTAGAATTTGTTTCTGGAAAACCACAGATCAGGATTTGAGGCCAAGAAGGTTATAGAATTGAGGTCCTTCTGTGCAAAGGCTGTAACCACTGAGCTGTTCTGTTGCTGTAGCCTTTTTTAATACTGTTCAGTTGCTCAATGATGACTCTGTGTAGGCTCAGGGGAGGGTTCCTGAAGGTGTGTCCCAGGGGTCTGCAGTATGGGAATGTTTTGTTTGTGAATCCCATTTGGTGCAGGCTGGACGCTGAGCCTCTTAGTCCTGCCACCTTAACAGCAGCTTTTGCCACAAGTGATGGTAGAATTCCATAATATATTAGTATATATATGCAATATGCGTATGTTTTATATATATAAATGTATGTTATTAGTATAAATACAGAATTTTTTGTATCTTAAACATCTAGGTGGTTAGTCAAGGCTTTTGACTGCATGATTAGATTTACAAGCCTAGGTTTTGGCTAAATCCTGAATCAGAGAAGCTTTTGGATCTGAATTTAGATAACCCAGGTGTAGAGTATGAATATTACAATATCCTTTCCCATAGGAACCTTAGAGGAAAGATTTGAGTGAATGCTTGTGGGAACATAGCTATGAAATGCAAGCTCATGACCCTTAGAAAGCATAGAAGGGAAAATGACAGAATACCAGGAGTGTCTGTTAGGAAGACTTATTTCAAAGACATGGTAAATGAAGGC
>NW_010323606.1:0-5192 GCF_000700745.2 Antrostomus carolinensis | reverse complement strand
AAAGACTGTGTGAAGAGCTTTGAGAATAAACTTCTCCAGCATGGAGGAAGCATTGGAAGAGCAGTAGAAGTTTAACCTTGATCACAATCATTGCAACCTCAAACACAGAAAAGAAAAATGGCAGAAAGGGAGACCAAGGTCAGATGTCTGAGGCTAAGTATTACAAAACTCAAACAAACAAAACAGCTTAAGCACAGAGGAGCAAATTCTGAAATCTCCAGCCCAGGACAAAATAAGGAAAATTCAAAAGTAGCAAGCAGTCTTCCAAAGAGTACATACATAGTGGGCTGGGAGACCAAGGCCATTGATACTTTGCTGCTCGATGAAGAGAGTAAAATTACCAATGGAGAGTACAGGGAATGCTGAAGTGTTCAGCAATCTTAAAAAGCAGTTTGATGGCTATTAGGGCACCTGTCATAGAAGGTTAAAGAACAAGCCAGAGAAGGATTGGAATTGAAATCCAGGGACTACTAGTACAGATTTGGAAAAGTAGCTCCTGGAAGCATTCACACATCATTGCCATGCTAATTTTAGTTTGCCAGAAAGAAGCCCATCCTGAGACTGAGGGGAGACCTTATTGCTTTCTACAACTACCTGAAAGGAGGTTGTAGTGAGGTGGGTGTTGGTCTCTTCTCCCAAATAACAAGTGATAAGACAAGAGGGAATGGCCTTAAGTTGTGCCAGGGGAGGTTTAGGTTGGATCTTAGGAAAAAATTCTTCACTGAAAGGGTTGTCAAGCATTGGAACAGGCTGCCCAGGGAAGTGGTGGAGTCACCATCCGTGGAGGTATTTAAAGAACGTGTAGATGTGGTGCTTGGGGACATGATTTAGTGGTGAACTTGGCAATGCTGGGTCTTTTCCAACCAAACTATTCTATGATTCTGTGACTTGAATGCTCTTTTTTTGTTTTTTATTTCCCTTTGTTGTGTTTGATTAATTACTTCTGTGTGTGTATGTGTTTATTATAAGACAGAGCAGAAAAACAAAGCATTTTTACAGCTGTTGTGGAGACCATCTTATGATCATTTGAGAAGCCCTGGAATAAACTGGGCTAGAGGGAAGTTCATAAGGTAGTTCTTTTTATGTTCAGTTAACATGCTTCTGATTTCAGGGGAAAAACTTCTTTAATAGTTCATTTAGGTATGTAGGTTTTGGTTTTGGTTTGTTCTGGGGTTCCCCCTTTTCCCCCCTCCCCCCCTCCAACTACAGTTGATTTTCTTTTATATAAAACCTCTAATTATGTGGGTTCAGATTTGACACTTCATTGCTGAAGTAGTGAATGTTAAGTGGTTAAAATTCATAGCAGATCAAATTGTTGCTGACTGCGAGTTTTACCTACACACAACATTGCGCTGGAAGATTTGAATTTGTTTTTCTTTTATCTGTCTTTTATATTTTATTCCTTTCTAAATTGATACTTTCTTGAATGAGTATCATGAGCTTTCTCAGCATTCAGCTCCAGAAGTTCATTGCACATGTGAATGTAATCTTCAATGAAAATAAATCCTTTTGTCCTTTTCACATATGTTAAGGACAAATACGACATTCAAAAAGAACAAGCTAAAACAAGTCCATAGTTGATCAGTAGATATTGCAGATTGCCAGGAAGTCAGTGTGCTAAATTTAGATTTTTTTCATAACAATTTGTAGAAAGCCTGATATGTTGTGCATTTGAAGTATATTTCGTTAACACTACTCATGCCCTGTATCATGAGAATATGAAAATTAGTAAGATTTAAAATACTCTAGATCTAGCTTTCCATTGTATGTATTGATATGTACAATAAATGAATGATAATTCTTGTGCCCTGCTTTGTGTCTAAGAGGAATTAATCAATCAATCAATGATTTATCAGTCTTTGCATTTTAAATCACACATGATTATATCACTGAAAAGATGATGCAGAGAGTGTTTTAGGCATGAATCAAGGAATTAAAATGCATGTATACTTTTATTTATATTATTATTATTTAAAGCAATAATTTGTTTTCTGTGCTATTAATATCTCTGATGGAGATTTCTAGTACAAAACGAGAAGGATGTGACATTCAAACTGAAGATCTTACACAAAGTTAACAATATGAGTAATTGCCTACTGATATGAAACAAATGCATTTTTTCAGGTGGTCAAAATATTGAGTTCTGAAAAGCTGCAGCCTTGTAACTATTGCTGCAGTGAGAATTTTGAAGTGATTGTCAGAATCAGTAGCTCAGATTTTGTCTTCTCTTGCAGCATCCTTCCCTGCAAATGCTATAGGATAGAATTATTCAGTGAAGAAATTGAGGATTTAAAGGGAAGCAAAGAACTGAGATACCAAGACTGTCTTGACTTTAAATCATGCTGATTTTTCGCGCTGATTGTGGTGGTTTGGGTGGATTCACCCTTTTGCTTGCAGCTTGCAGCCAAACACAGCCTGCTCTCTCACCCTCCCCCTACCTCGCCCAGGGAGTAGGGGAGAGAATTTGGAAAGAAAAGGGCAAGGAAACTCACGGGTTGAGATAAAAACTATTTACTAATTAAAATAAAATGATAATGATAACAACAATGATAACAGACTATACAAATGAGTGATACACAGTGCTCACTGCCCACTGACCAATGCCCAGCCTGTGCCAGCCAGAGATCCCAGAGCCCAGACAGTCCCGAAACCAAAACCCTGGAAGAGCAAGAGCCCGAGCGATCCCCGAGAGAATACCCCCAATTTCCGGTCAACCCTGGTTAATATACTGACATGATGTGATATGATGTGGAATATTTCATTGGTACATCCAAATGCCAGGTTTGGGTTTTGCTATTCACTGCGCTTCTCCCTCCCAGTCCTAATGCAGCTGTGAACCAGCCAAACACAATGACCCTGAGCTCCAGCAGCAACTCATAACACCAGTACTGATATCAATGTTCTTTTCATAATTAGTCTGAACTGAAATACTGAAACTAAAATACAGCTATTCTAACTACTAAAAAGAAAATTAACTCTATCCTAGCAAAACCAGGACAAGATTGAAACTATTACTCCAAAATTTTAGTATCAGTCTGAAAGTCTAGGTGATGTCTTGAACTGGGCGGTTGGGTGGCCAACTTCATGTAACTCCTCGGATACATTTGGTTATCTTATGTTCAACCTTGATGAAATCCGATGGAATACATCACATAGAGCAATTAAATTCTACTTGTATGATGGCTCAATTTAGTCCCTTAAATCTGGAGTTTCCTAAAATCCCAAATTAGTTCTAATTTTTAATGAATGAAGCACATCCTTTGCTTTTTTGAGCTATGTACATATTCCGTTTCTCCTGGTGTTCATGCACTGAGAAAAGCTATTTTTACATGGTTTTGGTCTTAAATTACAGGCATGTGATGGTAGATGTGCTTCATTCATACAAGTAGAATTTAATTGCTCTATGTGGTGGATTCCATCAGATTCCATCAAGGCTGTCCTTTACAGGCAGCTTTCAGAAAGGATAATGATTAAGTGTAAGAAAGGGTTTTTTTTCCTTAGAATTTGTTACTTACAGTCTCTTGATACCCACATTCCTGTGGTTTCTGATTAAGATGTTGAAAGTGTCCAAGCTGTATGACATACTACCATGAGCTGTTTTCTTTCTTCCAGTCTTTTCCTTGAAAAATAATCTGACTACTCTCTTCCTTAACACTGCAGAAAAGTTTTATTGAACTTGAATATTTTGGGGTTTTGGGATATCTGCTATGATTTTGAAGGTGAAATGGACCACACTGATCCCTTGTTGAGAAATAAAGTGGTAGCATGTAAAGTAGTTTTCAGAAATCTTTGTAAACTACCACTGTATATAATGAAGATCTGAAATAAGGAGGATAACTAATACATGTGTGCACATAAAGCATCATTTTGAGATGATGTGTCTTTTTGTCACTCATATTGAAATACCTGCAGGCTTTCTTTTCCTTACCAGAGAGAAAAAGCAACATGATTTGTTACAAAATAGCTGCTAATATATTGTTTTACCCTTACTGCCTTCCTGCATGTCTCCTGCTTCATATGCACTGATCTGATCCTTAGTTAGAGGTATTCCTTGAATTTGAGGCTGGTTGTCTTAGTTGGACTTGCATAACCTGGAAAATGCAAATAATTCCTTCTTGGATGATGCAATTAAATATATGATTTTTTTTTTTTAAAAAAAAACTTTCCTACATCTTCCTTCAGTACTTAAATTCCTCTTAGTTTTTGAAAGTAAAGCTTAAATTTATCTCGTGACCTTTAAGTTACATTTCTTTCAATGTGTAGGAGATGAGATCTCTTTCAGTCTCTTTTCATTTGTCATTTTTCTGATATAAGAAAATAAAATCCTTTGTTGAGATTAAACCTTATTTTTTCTTTTAGGTTTTGATTCTTCTTGATAATATGTGAATAATTTAAATAAAAAAATGTCAGTTACTTATTTTTACCATCTAATCAGTTCAAGGGCTTTCCATGTAACGTATTTTGAAAATAAGCAATGAAGTACAATGAAGTCTGTTTCAAATAATGTACATTTTGTTTGCAAAAATGTTAAATTCCAGTAGAGTTAACATTGTTAGTGGTATTCTGTTCTGGAGTAGAAGGATCTGGGATGTGGTCAGCTACCTTACTCAGCAGAGTTACCTAGTACAGATTAAGCAGGTTATTTTGCCATTAACTAGATTTTAACAAATGAAGACTATACTCACCCATTGGAGGTTTTTGTTTGTTTTCTTCTGGCTCTTCTCCCATTATTTTAATTATTTGATTGAAAAATAATTACATAGTGTCATCTAAAACATATTTTCCAAAATTGCCTTTTCCAGATTTGAGAAGGCAATTTTATATGTATTCCATGTGGATGGTTACATTTCATTTTGCGTTAAGAACTTAGGTACTGAGTACAAATTGCACACTTTATAATTAAAAGGTAAGAACATAATTATGATACCGTTTTTGCTGTCACTGCTATCATGCAGTTGACTACAGTAAAAATAAGCACTGGGCACTATGAAATCATCTAATTTCATCAAGAAAGCACAAGTCACAAAACATGATCACAACCAGCATGAGTTCATTGATAGCTTATATCAAAACAACCAGATTTTTAAGAAGGTTTTCCGTTTAAGACGGAATCACACTTAGGTGTGCCTGCTGCAGGGGGATGGGTTGGTTGGTGTGGTGATTTCACCCACAGGTAGGACCATGTGGTCCTG
>NW_010323605.1:0-4900 GCF_000700745.2 Antrostomus carolinensis | reverse complement strand
AACCCAAACCATTCTATGATTCTATGTATGAGATGTGGAGGGGCGAAGGGCCCTAAAGCATTCCATAAACCTTACCCTGGGAGCTATAACCACAGGCAGGCTGGTGCACTGATGAAATGGACATAATGTTCCATTGGACTGGACACAGCAACAGTCCAGACTGTACCACAAAGGGGTCACCCCTCATGCTGGAGACTTCTGGCTTGTCATGGTCCAGCCTGGTTGGGAAACCTGCCTTAGAGCTGAGGCTGTGCAGACACAGGTCAGCTGCTTCCCAGGAGTCCCACTGGACTCAGGAACTTCTCAAACTGGATGTCAGCAGACACAAATATAAACTTGGGCAACAAACCAACTTGAGGAATTGGACACCACCAGCAGCCATCTGGCCACTACTGCTGTGGGGCTTAATGCCAGCAGGGAAAAGTGAGATTGGTCAGGACCAAGAAAAAACACTTTTGGCCAAGAGTGACCAGAAAAACAAAGCCTTAAGCCAAAGATAGTCCAGGTGAAGCAAAAAACTGCCATTTTCCTATAAAAGTAGTTTTTTACCCAAGAGTCTCCCTGATCTCTGTGGATGAGATGGGAATGGAGCAGAATGAGGGTGACCACTCTCCATCTCCTCTTCTGGAGTGCCTGGAGCTCTTTGCAATGCCCTGCCTGTGGTCAGCCCTGGCAGGGGGGTTTAAGGTGGCTGTAGGTGCTCTCCAGCTCCATCCTGCTCCGTGTGACAAACCTTTGAGCATCCTGCTCCTGAAAATGCCATCTGAGGAGTATTTCCTTGTCCTGTGCTCCAGCCCGTGGCACACTGAATTTTTCTCTCCCTTTTCTTTCTGAAAGGTAATGCTGGTTGGTGGCAGGTCTCCTCGCTGCAGGGCTCAGGGATAGGAACCTCCATTAACCTGCCCAGTGCCTGTTAGAGGAGCCACTGACCCTGCTGTTGTTATGGCTGTGTAATTTAATTTGAGTTTATTGACTTGTTTGTCACAGTCCTGGAGCAATCACTGTGGTGCGTGGGATCCAGTGCTCAGGAGATGCTGCTGCTGCAAGTTACGTGCTCCTCCTGCTTCTCCCGGCCAGCCTGGAGCAAACCCCAGAGGCTCAGATCCTGTGGAGCAGACCCAGGGGGCTGTCCCTGCATCACCCATGACACCAGGCTGTGTCTTTGGGAGGCATCAGGTCGACAGTCCTTGTCCTCCACATGCATGTTAGGAAGGCAGACAAGAAGATGATTAATTAATAAGGGACAGTTATTGGCAGCTCTCTGCAGAGCTCTGATGTCTAGAAGCACTTTTGAATCTCAATGGCATTTTCTGAGTGACGGAGGGAGCAGTGAGGAGCATTAGGATAGGGAGTGCTCCACTAAATGGAGCAGTCCTGCTGTCGGGATGGACATCTCCCATCAGAGGGCAGAAAGAGCTCATGTGTGATGGGGGCATGCAGTGAGGAAGGTGGGAGGCATGTGGTCCTGCTGCAGGGACCATACTAAGAGCTGCTGGGCTTGGCTGTGAGCAGGCTGTTATGCAGAAGCCATCTGCCCGTGGGCTTATCTCTGGTGCCACATGGTTTTCTCACTGCCAAGGAGCGAGTCTCATCATTCACTTCTGAGCCTCTACTCTCAAACCCTTTAGCTGGATGGAGACTTTGACCCAAAATCCAGCATGAGCCTGGACCCAGAGGCAGGCTTGCCGTGCTCCATGGCATGCAGGACCCCTCTTGCCCTGGTCACTCTGTAGATGGTGCACGGAGGTGGTCAACGTGCTGACTGCAGGTCATTGCATGTGTCAGAGCATGAACGTGCCAGGCCTCATGAGCTCCAGGGCTGATGGAGGCAGCACCAGATGCTGCAGTAGAAATTGCAGCACCAGGGGTCACACGCGTGGGACAATTCTGGTTTCTGAGAGCTAGAGACTGTCTTCCTCCCAAGGTACCAGGCAAACAGCCTGTGCCAGAATCAGTGCTGTGTCCAGCAGCACATGAATCATCTCGTTATCTGTGCAAAAGTACAAGACCTGCTTCAGTTTCACTAAATTCCAAGACCTAAGTGTCTTCTGGTACTGGGGAATCCCACAGGCACCTCCTACAAGACAGTGTTGCCTCTCCCCATGGGAGCTGCTGTTTTCCAGTTTCACTGGGTGTCCTTGGATTCTGAGGCAGGGAGAACAGATACTGCCAATTGCTCTTTTCTAGATCATTTATCATATCATCCTGCCCCTCTTGCCTGTCCCTTCTCCAGAGAAGCACCCTCAGGCTGTCTGAACTCTTTCCATGGCTGAGCTGCTTCAGGCTCCAGGCTCCTGTCTCAGCCTGATGTTCTCCAGGAGGAGTTAATCTCTGCTGCCTTCTGGTGGCTCCGTCTGCCTGGTTTAAACCATAACATCAGCACAAACTGAAATTTTCAACCATTCATATTCAGACCATGGAGAAGCATCACATGCATTTTCCCTTGTGGCAGGTACCTTTGCCACAGGACTCCTGTTTTCTGAATATGGTTGTCTAAAGGCCCAACATCTCTTCCATCCCATCAGTGTGCTGTCACGAGAACTGATGCAAGCACTGAGTGTGCCTAAGTGTGTTTTGTCATTTATTTTTTTTTGTGTAGCCTTGCCCAAGTCCACTTGGAGTCTACTTCCACGGGAGTCTACTTCCAACCTCACTCAGGATTTCCCTGCAACTTCCAGAGGATCTGAGGGCTGTGGAAGGAGATTTTTCACAGAAAAAGTTCCCTTGGCCACAAGCTTCCACATAGTCTGTTTTGCTGCTTTGATATATACCTCAAGGAAGGTGCTGGGGACAGGCATGAGGCTTCTTGGTTTACATGACCAGAACATCCCGAAAGTGACCAGAGAAGCTCAATCTCCTTGGCCAGATGGGACATCTGGAGAGGATGCTGCTCACAAGCAGCACCAAATTTAAATCCTTGGGTGGTATGATACTGCTGGGACAAGTGGTGAGATCTGTTGAGAAAATCTAGAGACTGCCCAGGGCAGACCTCCAGCATGGATGCTGCTGGAGCTGCTGCTCCAGAGGAAGGTGGGAACCAGCCTCCCACATCACCCTCCTACCCTTGTGAGGAAAGCTGGGCCCACGAAGAGCAGGGACACTTGTTGCATGCTGGGGTTGCTCTCTGAAAGAGGCTGGAGCAGAGCGAGTTTCCTGAATGCTCATTGTTTGCTGTGGGAGATAAGAAAGCAAGTGCTCTGGTAGCAGTGCTTTCTGCAAATATTTGACAAGTGCATTTGACTCCCTCTGAACAGAGACCATCAGCGCACCCTTGTCCGTAATAGAGACTGTTTCCAGGCTGTCAGGGAAATTTTGTTTGTCTTCTCCATCTGGAGCTGTTTTCAATTGCAAGCTCATGTTCTCAGCCCACATATACTCTGGTCTTGACCCAGCCTGGGACTGACCCAGCAGTGCCAATCACAAGAGATTGAAAGCTCCCTCTACCCTCCCGGGTTGCACCAGCAAGAGCTGGGTTGCAGCAATGCCTGATGGACTATCCTAGTGGTCTGTCTGGTGACAGGGGCACCTACCAGTGTCCCTTTGCTGCCATGGAGATCCAGGCAGGTCTAGAAGAGCTCTGGGAGCAGAGGAGTGCCCAGGAGGCCAGGACAGGACAAGGCACGCAGGACACAAGGGCACCCAGGCTGGTGCCCCATGGTGAGACCCCCTGAGGTCTAGCCTACTCCTTGCTCATGCTTTGCTTCAAATGAGTCTTCTCCAGCATCACCTCAGCTGTGAGGAGAGCTGTTCCCAGAGGCATATATTCTGCTCCCCCTTTGGCTGTCTCAGGCTGTTTCTTCTGCCCTCCTGTTAGTCATAGAATCATAGCACGGTTAGGGTTGGAAGGGTCCCTAAAGATCATCTAGTCAGACTGGTGTCTCATGATGGACCTGCAGGATGCTGAGTGGCTTACAGGAAGCTGTGGGGTTCCCAGAGGTGCTGCTACTCTCCAGGTCTCCAGACCATACCCTCTAGGTATTGCTGTTGACCTGATGGATCCTTGACCCAGTCTGTCAGCTTGGGGTGCAGGTGGCTCCTGAGGTGGTTTCACAGTGATGCCACATCCAGCGATGGAAACATTAAGTTTTGCTGTACTCTGGTGAATGCCTTTTATGATAGAGGTTTCTGTCACAGCTGGGATGTAGCAGACTCTGGAGACACTTCCCTACCTGCAGATACTCGAAGTGCAGGGGTAGCCCATCTGGAGGGAGGGTGTAGAGAGACAAGCCCTCTGTTCTGCTGCAGCAAGACTGGGTGTTTCCTCAGATGACGCTGCCCTCAGCAAGCAAACAAGGAGACTGCACAACTACTTGCTAGTAGATTTTCCCAAGTTCGTGTCAGTGCATAAGTTGTCTTGTTTTCTTGGATAAAGAAATGTCTTGTTTTCTTGGACCACCTAAGGAACCTGAAGGTTCACAAGTCCAGGGGACCTGATGTGATGCATCCACGGGTCCTGAGGGAACTGGCAGATGAAGTTGCAAAAACACTATCCATCATATTTCAGAAGTCATGGCAGTCTGGTGAAGTTCCTGCAGACAGGAAAAAGGGGAACATCACTCCCATTTTTAAAAAGGGGAACAAGGAAGACCTGGGGAACTGCAGGCCGGTCAGTCTCACCTCAGTGCCAGGCAAGATCATGGAGCAGATACTCCTAGAAATTATGCTAAGGCACATGGAGAACGAGAAGATGACTGATGACAACCAGCATGGCTTCACCAAGGGCAAATCCTGCCTGATCAATCTGGTGGCCTTTTATGATGGGGTCACAACATTGGTGGATAAGGGTAAAGCAACTGATGCTATCTACCTGGACTTGTGCAAGGCGTTTGACACCGGCCCACATGACATCCTTGTCTTTAAATCAGAAACATGTGGCTTTGATGACTGGACCACTCGGTGG
>NW_010323604.1:5855-20305 GCF_000700745.2 Antrostomus carolinensis | reverse complement strand
TCCAATCCAAACCATTCTATGATTCTAAAGGTTTGTCACACTTTGAACATGAGATCACCATATCTGATTTGTGTTTTCTAGGAGGTCTTTCCATATAGACCCTCTATTGTCGTGGTCAAATAGCAAGGAGCTCGTGGAGCTCTTTGGCACCACAAGCATATTTCTAGGGTTATATTTCAAAATACATGAGTAGTAGGACATACCTGCTTTCTTAATGAAATATATTTCTTCATAATCAAGAGACTGTGTGGAGTTTCAAGAATGAGTTTAGTTGCATAGGTCCTAAATGCAGGTTTGGAACTATCCATGCTAGTGATGAGACCAGTCTTATGAAAGACTAGCACTGTTTGGAGAAAATGACATGTATCTGATAACTAGCTAAGACGTTTGAGATGTTTTGTAATATAGCATTGCGCCAGAAATCGTTTTAAAAAACTCTTGTCACATAGGGTCTCTAACAAGATACATTTCTATACCTTAGGCGTGTTTTATTTACTGGCTCAAGATAAGCAAACTCTAGACAGAATGTTCATTATAGAGACATCAAAAATTGTCTCACTGCAAGAGTATTGCATTTTATAATGCTCAGTGTGATTTCTTTTCAGTGGATTAACTAACATACCTGTTAATAAGACATAACCTTTATGGTCTTCAAATTGGAATTTAAATGAATAATGACATTTTTTTCTCACTAACCACAGTTATGTGTCTATACCAGTTTATGCATCATTAAAGTTATAAAAAGTAATTGTGTGGAAATATATTTCTCTTTAAATACAGTATACTAAAATACTTTCTTTCCTATTTCTTCAGTACAACAGAAAATACTGAGGAATTATTTTTTGTATATAAAGCTCTCTGCAAGCAGTGTTGTCTGCTGCACTTCAAGTCTTTGTGCACCTCCTTTTATCACACAGTAGTTTATCACTACTGTGAATTAGCAAATTACTGCAGGATAGGAATACAGTGAGTGTGCATGTAGGAGCAGCCATCACACTGTCAGCTTCCAGCCTTGATTACCTGATGGTAATTTGTGTTCAGTACTATTTTTCTAGTGTGCTGTGGAAGAAGGCAGGCACCAGCATGATTAAAGATTGGATCGTAATGCAAATGTGTACAAAATTGCCACTTAAAAATTAAGAATACCTGTACAAAATTCACTGTTTATTTTTGCAATTTAGTATTGCTTTGTGGCATCATTTTGACATTGGTTTGCTTTAAGTCTTTCTGCTGGTTTTGAACTTAATAATTTTCATTTTAATTTCCATTTGTTTTAGTTGTCAGAAAAGGGTAAATTCGCTGTTAGAATTTTTTCTTCATAATATTTTTCCAACAGAAATGGTTTTTAGGTCTTTGTTAAAAGTACAGTGTTGAATCTGCAAAGCCAATATATACCTATTTTAAAGCTATTAATAAACACTTAAAAAGGATCATTAAAGTAAATCTACTTTAGCCGTTAGTCAGATGTGTAATATTCTGTAATAATTTCAGAAGTATTGACACCTTTTAAATAAGTTGATTTTTTTGCTTTTAAAGGAGAAATATGGGGGGGACAGAAAAGAAGTAAACGTACTCTTTATATGCTAACCTTATTTTTTTTTCTTCCTCCCCCCAGGAAATCCTGGCTGAGTAAAGTTGGAAGCCCAAGTTCTCGCATAGATCGAACAAATTTTTCCAATGAAAAGGAGATTTCCAAGCTTGACTTCTCAGGATTTAGCACTAGATACTAATAGAAGAGAACATCACTAAGCACAAAACCATGACGTTTCTGCTGCGTGATAATTTTCTGTGCCTCCATAAAATGTCACAAAAGCATTTGGATGCTTTCTGTACTAGAGATAAATAATAAATGGTCCCTGTTCATGTGAAGTAAGAATTCTTAGTTGCTGTATTAGACATTTCACACCATGAATGTCAATGTCTAGTATCTAAAATGCCAATGTCGAATTTATTGCATCTTGAAAGCCAGATAAATGATTAAGTGTCAGTGATTATTGTACACAATGAGAATTGTCATATATAACCATGTGGCACCTAATCTTTACACTGTGATTTATAGTTTAGATGCAAAATAATAAATTAACGTTCTACTGTGTGTAATCTCACCAAAATACTTAACTACAGAGCTGGAACACTGAGAGATCTATTGTAACAGCTCTGTGTTTCAGATCATGTTATTTGTGATAATTAGTTAAGATATAATGGTAATTTAAAATTAATGTATGTTGCCTCAAACAGATTATCTAACCAACTCTGGTTTAAAATTTTCTATAGTAATGCAGATAAATCTTGGAAGAAGATGACAAAATGTGTGGCCTCTCACCCCTTTCTCCTTGTCTCCAACAGCTCATATCCATACTGACTATAAAGGATTTCTTTTGCTTTTTTGATGTTCTTACTAAAATTGAAGATTTCATTTATTTTCCTTATGAATGTGTATTTGCTGCTTAGTTAAGAAAGTATGTTGGAACCTGATCCAATGTGATGCATCCACATATATCAAGTACACGAAAGGTCCTGAGAAACTTGAGTTATGTGCTTGCAATAAATATTGGACAAGTCTTTGCAGTATTGCATCTAATTCTCACATACAGTGCTCTTTTCACAGGCACAAAGGAGTCTGTCAGGACTGGAACAGACCTATAACCTCACTTCTAAAGTACTTCTGTGTCAGGATCAGTACGTACTGGAAGACTTTGGTTAGATCTCTGATATATCCAAGCAGGCACCTGTGTGATCTGGCAGTACTCTCAGTTAATCAAGATCGATGCGATTGTGCTATGATGGAGGCTCATGCTGTAAGTCTCTGTGAGAAGTGTGTAGTACATAAAGTGCAGTAACTCTGCAGTAATGTGGTCACACAGCCTCTGCCCCCGAGCATGGGCAGAGCCTGCTGTTGTCTGGCTGGTCTGTACCTCTTGTACTACGGGTAGGTAGTATCAGTTTAGGCAACATCATCAAATTTGCGGTTCATTTTTTTAATTTTGGGAAGGGACATTGTGTAACTAAAGCATTGTACTTTTTAGTCTGTGCAGAGCAAGTTGTGCATAGGCAGGTATTTCTACTGGCTACTGGATTTATTTTCACTGTGTGTTTGTGCCTTGAGCAGTAAAATCTCCTTTCTAGAATTTGCAGGAGATATTTATAAAATGTTAAAGTTCAAACCACGCGTGACTCTTGTGATTATACACAAGCATCCTTTGTTGAAGTCATTGTCAATAGCTCTTGTTCAACTCAAATGGTAAATGGCAAAGCTCAAGTGTAGTGGTAGCTCGATAGCTGTTACATCCTCTCTGAAAATTGTATCCTGCCGAACATTAGCAGTTTACATTTTCCTTGAAGCTACCTGGCAGAAGATACCCCCTCAGTCAAAGTCATTTCCAGCCAAGTTATTTTGCAGATATTTTGAGCAACAATGATAGAGGAAGGTGGGAAACAAATGGGATGTTAGATACACAGGAAGAGGAGCCAGAGATGAAATTGTTTTGATGTGATGGGTAGAGCTGGGTGCTCACAGGACTCAGTAATTTTACCCTGACTCCACTAGAAATATAAGGCTTGAGAAGGTAGAAGCAGCCATTTAAAATGCTTACTTTTTGGGGGGAGAAAATGTGCATGTAGAGAACTTTGAGAAAGTTGAAAGATGAAGAAAGAAATCTGTATGTAACTTTCTCACATACTGAAAACAAAAAAAAAATACTTGAAGTCTTGATATGAGCACTATACCAAGGATTTTAGAATGCTTTTCCTAACCCACAAATATTTTGACAGAAGTTATTTCTAATATAGTATTAAGTAAATATAATTCCTGTAGTCTGTGGCCTATATACTGTAGGCCAGATCTCTTGTTGAGTCTGTGTCATAAGGGGTTTTTTTCTGTATCTGTGTGATAACACTCAGCCTCTGCTTTTGTGTCAGACACTTTGACTATACCTGACTAAAAGGTTGATTCTGGAATACATCTATAACCTTCCTCTTTGTTTGTGAGGCAGCAATACTGATGTTTTCTATTTTCAACATGACAAGAGGCAAAAAATACATGCAGTTTCTCTAGTGAGTTTAGCTCCAAGTGTTTTTGACATTCAAAACTAAAATACATGTACTTTGTGTTGTGCCATAATCTATTTAACAGTTTTCTAACACTGCTGAATAAATTGCACATAATATGCTTTTCATTCTTAGGGAAGTTAAGATTTTGCAGCGCAAATAAGTCTTACAGGTTTGTCAACGTTTCCCAGAAACCCCAGGGAGGGTTTTCAGAGGAAGAGGAAAAGGGAATAAATTTGCATTCCATACCTTCAAAGTTGTGGGAAGTCTTATAGCCAGTTGTACTTCTGGAGTATACCCATGTAGAATTTACTGAAGTGACTGGAGTTCCAAGGGAAAAAGGGATCTCTTCCATTTTATGCTTCCTCATTCTAACTGAAGGTGGAGGCCCAAGATGGCAGTAAGGATAATAATAATGTATAACATAGAAAAAAAAAAAAATGTATGTCCCTGTGAATTTAGGGGTTACTGAGGCCAAAGCCCATCTGTTATCAAGCTGAGGAGTTAACACTGGACTTGCTGAGTGCTACTGGTGTCCTGATGCATGGCCATGAAGAAATGCTTTTACAGACATTTTAGGCTCTTTTTACATTGCATAGAAATAGAATTTTAATGCATCATATCTGTTCTTAACTGTTGTTGCCATGTTTTACTCATGCAAATGTCTACAGTACAGTTACAAGACTGTATTTGTCAAGGCTCATAGCCAGCTTGAACAGTAACTTGTTCTAGGCACAGGGAAACATTTGATTTGCACAAAGTGGTACCTGCCTTACTTGCGAGTAAGTACAAGCTTATTGGACTCACACCAAAGTGATCTTCAGCAATAAGCAAATAATCCTGCGTCTCCTTGGGGATATGCTGCTCACAAAATGGAGGCTTGTACTGACTGCAAGGAAGAGAATAGATTGAAGTTTGTAAGTAGCTTACATGAGATGTTGTTGTCAAAAGCACGTTGAAAAGGAGTAGTCTAGGAGACAGTGTATCATTGTTACTGACAAGGCTATTACAAGTGAACAGATACCAGTTTGTTTTTTATAACTTGGGTGACTTTTTCCAAGACAGATATTCAAAGGCTGTTCAAAGTAACTTCTGTTCTCTGAATGATCCTTCAGATCAAGGCAGGATGCAGTCCTGCAGTCCAAGCAGGTCAAGGCTTAATAGTGAGCCTGTGGCATGGAAAGAGACAGTGATAACTTCATCTATCACTTTCCTGGGTAGGCTAGTGAACTCTGAGGGTTCTGAAGTTGGTTGAAGAGCTTGTCAGAGGATTTGGATGAGTCTGGGCAAGACGCCTTCACATTTGGGGAGATTCGAGCCCTCTGTAGAGTTTAGTTGCTTGGAAGTATTTTTCCATGATGCACGTCACATGTTGCTGTGTTACTGCAACTAATGAAGCGTTGTCGTGCACTGCATGCGTTAATCTGCTCATTTTATTTAATCCTCAGATTCTGTTAAAGTATCATCAGTCCAAAATAATCCAATTTGTGGAAATACAGCATGTGCAGAACATTACAGCAGTATCTCTAGATTTAATGAAAATATAATTGATTTTGAGAAGCCGAAGAATTCCAATGGTAAGAGAAAAAAGGAAAAGGCCAGAACAGGTGGCTAATTAGACATCAAAACTAAGGTGACACCTTTTTCCTTTTCTATTACATACTAACATCACTCAGTTGTAACTGTAGATATCCTTTAATTTTATTTTTACTTATTTTTTTAAAAAATGCAATGCAGCAAGAATGAATTATGTGTAGGCCCACCTTCATTCTTGCTCTAAGTGGAAATAGCTTCCACCTAGCTAAAAAGAGCTGAGATTTCTGAAAGTCTGATCGTACTATTTCCAAGTTATTTATGAATTCTGGACAATGCTGACTTTCTTGAAGTGAAATTTTGTGCCTGACTTATATTCTACTGTAATTTAAGAAAGTTCACATCATTGAACTTTAAGACCAGACATGTGGAGGCTTAAATCCTAAAAGGCCAGGTGGTTTCAAAAATGCATGGGTTTGATTATATTTGATTAAAGAATGCAAAATTTAAATCTTCCCTAAGCAGTGAATAGGATGAGAGCGTTCTGCCTCGTCAGGAGTGATGCCATCTTGTGTTACGCTGTTTACTCTCAATACTTACAATGCTGTAATGCAGCATGGGAGTGTTCTGCTGTACCTACTAATTCTTGAGCCTTCGCACACAGAAAAGCGTTATGGTATCTCCTGCCACACTTGCTCTTATATGACACCAATCTGTCACTTTTTATTCTCTTTATATTCTCTGGAGCTGCCTTTCTTGGCTTGCTTTCTTCTTAGAAAACTGCATGCATGTTTGCTGCTGGAATCCTTTTACTAGACAGAATGAACTGGATTAGCCAGGAGAGCTTACTGATTAATGCATAGCTGCATACTACTACTGACTGAAAATACTCCAGTTTGAAAGGAACGCTGTAATGAAAGATGACAGCAAAAACCAATGTATGCTGTATTTTTTAAAAGTACAGTTTAAAAGTTACAGTTTTTAAAAGTCTGTTTATACCACAACAACACTGTAAATTGGAATTTCTGTAGTATTGTTCATTCTTCAAGGCTCCTCACAGTACCTTGTGTAGTGAGTATAAGTACTAGTATTAAAGAGTAAGAAGTTATTTCTGCCTCAAAACTGAAACACATTGCACAGACTTAAAATAACTACAGTTGCCCCTATTCATTTGATACTAATACTGACATAACTGAGTAAGAAATACTGAAATGAAAGATCAGAGGAGGAGCAACCTCACTTTTGGTAAAAAGGGCAGCAGAAATGGATTTAAAGGTTTTACTAGTCAAAATTCAAGAATTATTTAAATCATTATGATGATTCTAGTTGTCTTCCACAATTAGGTGATCTTATTATAATAGTTAATATATATATAAGTACAAATATAGATGTATAAAAATCTTTTCTGATGAATCACTTCATAAATCAGTTGTGGCATGTAATTGTCTCCATATCAGAAGGTAGTAGCATGAAGAATTACATTCTAAGCAGCATTAATGGAGGAATATGAGAAGCTTGGCCCAGTATCATCAGAGAAGAGATCTGCTTGTTTGAAAAGGTACTTTGTGTGGGCTCTTTTGTAGCTGTGCAAATAGCTTCTTGGTGTTAACTAATGCCTGTGATTCCCCTCTTTTAGAAACAGGAAAGTATTGTAACATTTCTTCCTGCATTTGAGTTGTTCCTGAATGTGGACGATAGGCTTTAAGCCATGTTTTTCATTCACAGATCTTGATCAGTGTCAGGAATTAAATTTTGTCCATCATAACAATGCACTGGTGTCTATTCCAGAAAAGAGACAATGCTCTTTAGGCTTTTTGAGACCAATCCTTTCCCAGATCTGATATGCATAACACACTAAAACCAGACTGAATTAGAGGTATACCCAGAATCCTTAGGCTTCTCCATTAGCTGAAAGGTAACCTGGCATTGACTTGTATTTGACAGGGAGATAACAAAATAAACAATGGAGAGACACAAGTTCTGTCCTCGGAGGCACTAACTTATGTTCCATTGGAATGCTGCCATGGACTTCAGGCAGAACAGTAATTGGTCATGCAACTGGAGGAACACTACCAAGCAAGGAAATGCATTATTAATGGGACAGTGTTTGTAGAAGTGGTAGATAAGATAAAGACACTAAGTCACTTTCTTGGTTCTGGCTTTGCTTTTTCATACTTAAAAAAGTATCACTGTGGCTTCAGGAACATTATAAAAGCCTGAAGTTTCTTGCATGAAGTTCACCACTTGAAAACATGCCAGATACTCTGCTTTCCTAAGCAAACAAGTAGTTACCAATGTGTAGCTTCAAAGTTGTTCTGCGAAGAGTGAGAGCAGAGATAAGTGGATACATGCAATCCTGTGAAGCATTAATATTAGTAAAAATAAGATTCCAACTGAGGCATAGGGATGGTAAATAGAGCAGGAAGGGTGCAGGAGCTGGACTTTTAAAAAGCTCAACACAGAGAAGTTTCCCTGATTGGAGCTGCAGTCAGTGGCATCACTGGAAACTAGTTCTGGGTGAGCAGCATAAACAGAGAAGGGCTGGGTGGGGAACAGGGTCTTAGCAGAAGAGCTCCTGTCCTGAAGGAGTTCTTGAGCTTGAGAAGGTGTTCAGGAGATATGTTTGGAGCATGAGAAGAGAGGTCAAAACAATATAACAGCTGTTAAGAGCATCAACAGCTGTTTAGATGGCAGCACCTTCGTGCTCTGGGCAGGTCACAGCTGGGGACATTTGAGACTTACTGTGAGCCTTGTATGACTGTTGCTCATGTTTTGTAATTTTTTTCCTTGTTTAAAAACAACTAACCTTATAAAAATATAACATATACTGCTGAACTGTATAACTAGTTTACTGCTGAGCAGCTTAGTTCACTTGAGGTGAAAAATCTTAGTACCAGATAGGAAACTACACATGAATTGTGATGTCTCTCCAGATAAGGGAGAGGCTATAACAGTAACATCTCTTAGCAGAAATAACCATGTCTACAGTCAGGAAATAGGCAGACAAAAAATTTGCAGACCAAGTTAAAACTTATTAATGACCCACTATATAACTCAGAGAGAAAAAAAACCTGTTCAGTTATCTAAGTTTGCTGACACTTTTAAAACAAAATGATGACTAAATAGTAATGTGTACTCCAAAGAATGAGTGATACACCAAGATGAATAGGATTTGGGCACTATTATCACAGTTAAGCCGTAGCCTGAATACCATAACGCTGATTACTTAAATTCATTATGCAGACAGGATAATCTAGCAGTCAGTAATGTGCCTGTGAGAAGGAAGAAACTATTTCTATCATTTTAAACTGAATTGTGGGCACAGAGTGATTGACGAGGTTGAACTTTCTCTTATTTCTAAGATACAATGCTAACATTTTTAACAATGCTTTTTTGTGAAGCGAAATGTCTGTTAAACCTACTGAATTCTTACATTCTACTGTTTAAAGTATTTGGAAAAACTGTGAAACTCACCACTGCTGATGAAGGACCCATTTTCTACCTTCGGTCTTTTAGTAATATCATGATGTTTAACCTAGTCTGAAGCTGGTATTTCTCAAACTGAAGATGCATTCCTCTAGACTCTTAGCTCTTCAGGTTTGCTGGATCCAGATAAGCACGCAGTGTTTTGTGATAAATGCCTTCCCAAAGCTTTCCTGCCTAGAACCACCAGATGAGTAACAATACTTAGTGCCTTTTGATTTCCAGTCATGGAACTACTTTGTCAAAAGTAGGAAGTGTGATTTGCCAGACATGTGGAAACTAAGGCACAGAAAGGTTAAAAGTTTTGGTTTAGATAGTCATTCATAAAAATAGATCTTTTTTTTTTTCTTCAGCTTTGGGACTGTGAAGCTCACTCAGCACCAAGGTGCAGATTAGGAATAGAGCATAGTACCTTCATGTGCAGGAACTTGAGGTAACCATTGTGTATTTGTACTTAATGGCTATAGAGGTATGTTGCTCTGTACGTGTAAGACATGTTGATGATGCTTGTATTATTTCTGTTTAAATAGCCAGCAGTGCATGGTTGCACTTCCAGCTTCTATTTATGTGACCAGTCTTTGTCCTGTGGAATAAATAACAGTTCATTTTTGTGGTGTTAATGCACACTCCTGCGATTCTTGTGAGCAGAGTTCACAAGAATATTTATAGAAATTTATAGAAATTATCATGTATGAAATAACAATTTTGTTCTGACCTAACTATAACATTTACTTGTTGGGTGGCAGGAAATGTTGCACTCCTGAGCTGCCCTTTTCTTCAGGGGAAATTTTGTAATATTTTGGGAAGGGGAGAAAAAACAAACAAACCAAAAAACAAGGGACAGAAATAGTCAGACACAACTTGTGAAATTCTTACTTGTGAAATTTTTGCTTACAGGTTTGCAGCCAGGCAAAAAGGGCACATCCTAATGGATAAGGCCTCCAGTGCTTATTCTGCTTCTTACGCTATCTAATACTGAATTAAACCAGCAAAGTGTTTTCTATACATGTGCAGGGTGGATTGCAGTGACTGTTTTTAACAGCTTGTGACAGGGCTGAACACTGGGAGCTATTTTAGCATCTGATGCAAAGGCTAGTCGATCCCTTTAGTATTGCATCTTCAAATACAGTGTTGGGTTAAAGAGAATGGGAAGAATTCTGCTGTTGTACACCTAATGAAACCCTCTTATGTCAGTGCTGCAAAATTTCACCTTTGTTTCTGGGTGATGTACTTTTCCTCCCTCCCCAGTCCCCAGCTGGTTTCCTCTGACTTGTGCAGATAGCATCCTTTTTACTCTGTTAAAGAGAAATTAGTGAGAACAGGAAAACATAAAGCCCAATAGCAAATCAGTTTCCTATTTGGCAGCTCTGCTGACAAGCAGCT
Source organism: Antrostomus carolinensis (assembly GCF_000700745.2). NCBI lineage: Eukaryota > Metazoa > Chordata > Aves > Caprimulgiformes > Caprimulgidae > Antrostomus > Antrostomus carolinensis. Next base: position 9,859 of record NW_010323604.1, on the reverse strand, counting down.
GTTTACCTCTGGGTACCACTCTTTGCTCACTGGTTGCTTTTTAAACTTTTTAGATAGTATTCATGAAGTGTTGGGAATTAAATCACATGGGAAAGCTGAGATTTTTTTTTTTTTTTTTTTTTTTTTTTACATCCTCTTTAATTTTTTCTAAAAGCCATGGCCAGGGCTTATTTTCATTTCAAAAAAACTCTCTGTGGGGAAATGGAGACAATAAAAGCTGTAGTGGGTATGCCATGGCTGTGATAATTAACATGATTTGATATGCTCAATACAGACTTGCCTTGATGCAAATCACCACAGAAACCCAACTCGTACTGGTCCTGGGGGAAAGCCCTGGACACGTAGTTTTGCTTTGTAGCAAGCCGATAGCATAAGGTTTTCAAGTTGTTTAAGGAGACAGTTTGCAGAAGCAGGGCCATTCTGGTAAAAATGCCTCAGAATTATCACTTGTGAAGAACTGTAGCAATAAAGTGTTATCTTCGCTGTCATCACTGCAAAATAATATGGGAAAGGGAAAAAGTGAATTTTTCTCTCTGCTACAATATAGGAGGCATTAACTTCTGAAAACTAGGAGGCAGACTTAACCTAAGGTGCTCCTATTCACTAAAATAAATAAATAAATATGTCAGCTGTACATTATTTAGCATAAAAACCCCCCTGATGCATCTAATAGAAGCAATGGAAAATACAGTCTGAATTTTAAAAATATGGTTTAATTCAGATAGTAAACAAAACCACAAATCAAAGACTCACAGCTATGAGAAAAGTACTTGCTAGAATGACCTATGTGAAAGTAGCCTGAAGCAACCACTAAACTAATGCAATTGAAACAAGTACTTAGAAAAAAAAAAAATCTCCCTGCTAACTATAAGAAAAGGGCAACAAAGCTGGTGAAGGGTCTGGAGAACAAGTCTTATGAGGAGCAGCTGAGGGAACTGTGGTTGTTTAGCCTGGAGAAAAGGATGCTGAGGGGAGACCTTCTCACTCTCTACAAATGCCTGAAAGGAGGGTGTAGAGAGGTAGGGGTCGGTCTGTTCAGCCAAGTAACAAGTGACAGGACAAGAGGAAATGTCCTCAAGTTGCACCAGGGGATGTTTGTATTGGATATGAGGAAGAATTTCTTTCCTGAAAGGGTTCTCAGGCATTGGAAGGGGTTGCCCAGGGCAGTGGTGGAGTCCCCATCCCTGGAGGGATTTAAGAGTTGTGTAGACATAGTGCTGAGGAATGTGGCTTAGTCGGGGACTTGTCAACGTGACTGGACTTGATGATCTTAAAGATCTTTTCCAATCTAGGCAATTCTGTGATTCTGTGAAAAACAGGTAAAGGGATCTTTTGAAGCAAACCTCTTTACTGCTGCCACCCCTACTATCAATGTATCTGTTGTCTTGATTACAGTCCGTGTAACACTTTCTGCTCAATGGTCAGGAACTATTTGGTTATGCTTCTGTGTATCACAATTGCTATAGATAATGCTTGTCTCAGTGAGAGAAATCCTGACAATTTACTGCTTCACACTTCCCCACTAATTTATTTTTCTTCAAACATCTCTTCGTGTTTTGAACATCTGAGCTGTGATCCATCTGTCTGTGACAGAGAGATTTATTTTTAGTCCAAGATGGAATTTCAGACTTCTGTTTCTTAGTTACCGTTTTCCTTCACCCAAGACCTATATATTTGGATGTATGATATTGACAACCTACAGTTTCAAGTGGAGCAGCCTAAAAAAATTGAAACACCTTAAACAGTTCTGGGAGTCTTCTGAAGTATGTTACTGAACTGCATCCAGTAGCTGCAGCATAAAGTGTAAGGAATATGTACAGACTTTTCTGTGTTGAGCTGCTTCCATTATATTTTTTTTACAGTCTTTTGTTACTTCAGATTAGATTTGTCATATCCTAACGGCTGACTCCAAGACACTCCCTTCTTGACAGTCCTTTTTCATTCCCTTGAGTCTGAGGTCAGTTAGAGTTTTATAGTCTACTAACTCCCGGAAACATTTGTAGCTCTCCTCTGTTCCTCTGGGATTTGCCTTTCCATTTTATTTCAGGCTTTCACCTTTGATACAGCTCCTTGTATAATGCTAATCCAGGAACAGTCTTATATTTCCCCTCCTCCTCATTCTTCTCCTCTAGCTATTCCATTTTAGCTGATAGTGATCATTAATGGCTTAGGCTCCTGCTTGTGCTGTAGTTACAGTCTCTCTCAGAAGTCTTACCTCGACAGCCACACTCCATTGGATACTTGGGGGTGATACTTCCTGACAGTGAAACACCGTTGGGGATTGCATTACCCAGGCATGCAGAAAAGAGAAAGTGCCTGTCTAGCCTAATAAAATAAACACATGAGTAGAAAAATACAAGCCAGAGGTAAAGCCAGGGCTGCACACTAGTGGCCTTTTATGTATTCAGATTACTTTTCTCTTTCATTATGAAGAAAATTTTAATATTAAAAAAGTCAATTCATATATGCACAGGCTTAGAGAAATTGAATCTCAGAGCTGACCAATCAGTTTAAGGTCAGTGTCAGATAAATTTAATCCAAGAAAACAAAATTACATGAGCCAGTCTTACTTTTTCTTCAACCCACTTTACAATAAATAGTGTTGTTAGGATCCTGAAACTTAGTTATCCCTCCCTAACCATCTCTAGCTCCTTCCTCAAAGTCCCCACTAAATCCGTCTATGAACACATCCTACAATCCTTTCAGAAGCAATTGTCTTACCAACAACTGTCTTACCAACAAACAAGTGGAAGTCCAGTGTGCCACCTCGTTGCTATTTGGCCTTCTCTTCAGGAAACCAGAATGACTAAATCTTTCCACAAGATACCCAGCTTAGGAAGTTACATTATTTTTAACTCTTGATACAGATACAGTACACAATTTTCTCCATGCCTTCCTATGCAGTGTTGATTTCTGCAGTGCACCCACTGAGATTTATATAAACATGACAGTTGTGATTCTGGGGAGGGAACAATTCTGTCATTGAGAAAATTTAAATCCACCTATGATCAGATAAATTACTCCATTTAACACCTTAAGGGCCATTTTATTTAGATGCTGGCTGTAAATTTAAAAACCCAGACCCTCACATACCTGCTAGGGTATACTTACATTTTCTTTAAAATGTGTTTGAGAGAAGAAATTAACAAGAAAGTTTGAACTTGTGACTTTGTCTATACTGAAGCAATTTACCAGGGAAATTTTTTTCTGCAGGTGAGCTGTTAATGAAATGGATAGATTCCCTTTTACTCTTGAGTTTAAACTTATTGCCCCTTCCTTTTCAGATAAAATTATTTCTTCAGGACTAAATGGGGGTTCTGAAGGAAGAACTGAATGCAGTTGTCCAGTGACAAGAGGTGTAGCCTCCAAAAGGGCAGTGCAAACTGGGGGTGTGTGTGTCATGGTTCACGCCACCATTTAATGTCTGATAAGGAACTGGAAGTTGATTCTGGCTGTAGAAGCATTGCACTGGAGGTTTTCTTCCTTTTTTTACTCTTCTGCTTGAAGCTGAAACAGTAGCAAGGTGTCTTGTGATGTAAACTGGAATTATAGAAGAAAGACTCTGTGTAGGTTACTTTTCTAAGGCTGTGAGCACCCACATACTACTTGAAAAGCATCAAATTAACTAGATGGTGATGCTGAGCAGAGTGTAGGAAGATAACCTCGCTGACTTCCTTACAGAGTAGTAGTGCAGCTAACTAGCATGAGAAACTGAAAATGGCTTGGTCTAACAATTCAGCATATGTTAGATCAAGAAATATGTGTATTATCCTATATTCCATCCTTAACTGCTGAAGGAGAAATGTTATCTATCAAGGCCATTTATCTCAATCAATATATGTTCCTTCACTCTCTGCAGTTGCAGCATTCTGCATGAACAGTCCTTGTTCAGCAAACGTTTCCTCAGTCAGGGGAAGCCTCTGCTGAGTGCTCTGTATTGAGCTGATCTCCAGTTCTGTACTAATCACCAATGTGTTTCAGGCTAGAATAAGAAACAGGGATAT
>NW_010323604.1:0-5832 GCF_000700745.2 Antrostomus carolinensis | reverse complement strand
GAAAGAGAGGAGAAGGCACCCTGGGGAGCAGACTGGGATGAAGCATTTGTGGGCAGAGGCTGTGCAGGTGCCACGCTCTCTTCTTCTCACTGAAGCTCATGTCTTGCTGCTTCAAGCTTCCCAGATGGGCTCTCCTAGCAGCTGTGCACTGACAGCCAGGCTGGGGGTGGCGGGAGCATAGACAGAGCACTCTCTGTCTTCGGTGTGCTCATCCCCTGTTGCCTTCTGCTTAGAAACCCTTTCTGGATCTTTCCAGGTGCCATATGCCTTGGAGATGCACATGCTTCACAAGAAGAGGGCAACTCACCACCTACTTTCAGTGCTCTTGCCAGTGCAGGGTCCCAGCTTTAAGCCCTCAGGAGCAAAGTGGACTGATTTCCCACTCACCAGACCTGGGTCCAAAGCAAAGTAGTATAATGCCATTATGGGGTGGAGTTCTGCCAGAGCCTGAGCATTTCCCAGTTCAGGGCTCCCCATCATTACTGGAGAGGTCATTAGTTCTCAGAGGGCTGACTTGCAATGCAAAGTGTGATTCAGGTACCTGAGGGCTGGCAGAGTCAGGAGCTTGGGATGGAAGATGCGTAGGGATGTGCAGGAGTAGGTTTGAGTCTTAGGTTTGAGTCTTCACACCTTGTGTGTGTGTGCAAAGTGATGTCTCCCTAAGTGAGTATTTAGCCCTCTTGAGAAAAAAGGGAAATTGTCCAGGCTATGCTCGACTGCAATGCTTCTGGAACTTGAACTTAGCTGACTCTGGTATCACTTGCTGGGCCACAGAATCATATCCTGACTTCACCTTGGTGTTCTGCTCCATGGGCTCTGGGTATTGCAACAGGTCTCTGAGAAGCTGTAACTGCCTTGGAGAAGCATCAAGGTATGGGAAAGTATCTGTCACTTACAGTAGCTTTTCTTACATGAACTGTGGAAGAATTTCTAGGTTCCAGGCATGGAACTGGGCACTGGGAGGCTGGGCAGTTTGTAAACAAAAAAAACAGGACAGAAATTGAAGTGGAAGAGAAAACATTTGTTCCATAAATCTTATTGTTCAACTAGGAGCTGAGGTTGAACTTCAAGAGAATCATTTTGGGGTCTGTCGGCTTTTTTTTTTTTTCCTCCCTACGGACATCTTACTCAAAGGGACTACCTCCATCAAACGAGCTATTTTGTACCTTTTTTTTTTTTTTTTTTTTTTAATTTAGCCACTCACACACTGGATAAACATGGTTTCAAAGAGCTTTCAAAATCCAAAAGATGGGAACATTATACAAATTAATCTTATGAAGCGAGGTATTTCCTGGGAAAGCCTTCTAAAGGAATTTCTTTTTCATTAGTGAGTCCCTCATTACAGGATTAAAAGCTAAGCTCCTTCCTCCCTCATTGCTTCAACAAATTAGGTTTTCATAAGACTTTTATGTGTTTTTCTAAGTACTGCAGGTCTCACCTCTTCTGACACAAATATAAATGTTAATAACGCTAATTGCTTCACACTAATCAACTACATTTGGCAACTTTGGCTAGGAAAGTCTTTGCTTACAAAGTACAGGAATTCTTTTGTGTTTCAGTTTTTTACTATGATATAGTAAGTGTAGTTGAAAATACTCAGGGCCATATAGTAAATGAATTTCATTGACTTCTAGTTGGTCTAGATCTTGCAGAATAACTCTGTTTTGGCCTTCTGATGTCTTGCCTACCACTTCTAATGATGGTATTATGAGAGGGGATTTAACTTTGTAATGGAAACTTAGGCCTGTTAAATCCCCAGTTCTGGCAAGTAGTGTCCACGGGTGAACTCTGGATCCTCTGGAGATGCTCTTATGTCAGGACTTCCCAATACAGGGCCAGTGAAGGATCTTGAAGAGGGAGAATGCAACAGATTGCCCTGACTCGGAGAGCTTGAGGTTGGCATAAAGGCATTCATCTCTTTTGCCCTCTCTTGTGTTCATGTACAACTGCAGAATGAGATTGCTTCGTAATAAAACTCTTCTTTAGCAGACAGGCGGGGAGATGAGTATCAGGTCGCAAAGCAAAAACATCTGCTGGAAGATTAATGAGAAGATTATTGGCCAGGCTTTTTCCACTTCATTATCTCTGCCTTCCACAGAAGTCATCACTACAATCCTAGTGATTTACTGTGGAGCAGAAGGGAGTCAACAACGTAGGACTGAATTATCTAGCCTGTGAGCTGGACATCAGGGTTCTATACACAAGTAGTAACTGCACACAGGGAAAAGCTTCTATTCAGTGATCTCTGAAAGACTGTGGCCACCATTATCATAACGTTTTCTCTTGCCACAGACCTTTGTGGAGACACCTGTGTATGTCCAGAATTTATGAGGGGAAAGGCCAAACAATGGAGAACAACTACCTGTAAACCCAAAGAAAGGTCAGCTCCCTTTAGGCTCTTTATTTTCCTGTGAAGGCAATACAGGTAATGCCCATATTACATCCAGGTTGTTATATAATAACAATGCACCTAATACAATTCCAAACTTCCTGCTTTGCCTCATCCAGTCTCCAGTTAAACTGTAAATTAACAACAACAAAACAACCCCCCCCCCAAAAAAAAAACAACAAAACAACAAAAAAGCTAAAACTACTCCCAGGAGTAAGATCACAAGAATGTGAATACACATTTTTAGCAAATCAGATGGATATGTGCAAGATGTTTAGAAGCTGGAATACATAAGGTTTAGCAGCCTAAGAAATATGGATGATATAGAAATTGTTGATGCATGCTGAGCATTTAGGATCCAAGGGCTTACCCTCAGCAGTGACAAAGCATGCTCAAGAAAAAAAAAGTTTGTGCCTCAAATGGAAGTGTAGAATTCCAGATATGAAAATGTCTGAATTCCAGTAAAAAGGTTGTTTGTCTTGTAGTCCGTATCTAAAAAAAAGCCAGTCAGTAGCTAATGTTCTTACAAATTTCTCACTTAATGAGATAATTTAACCTAGTGACAAGATTTCATTATTACTTCATTCAGGACTTTAGAACAAATGGAAAAAAGAACAACAGTTAACCTAGACTTTCTAACCATTTTGCTCATATGTCTGATTTTCTATACAGGAAAAACATGGTAGTGCAAATAAACATTGATTTACAAGCAACTGATGCATAATTCCTGAGTAACATGAGAACATACAAGTAAAACTAAAAAAGATGGGCCCTGGTTCAAAAATTGGGAAGTGAGTAAAGAGTTGGTGAGCAGAGACAGCGAGTTGTATGGCAAGTGACAGGAAAGTTCATAAAATTCAGTCTTACTGGACTCGTGCACACACATGCATGAGTATTTGTGTCTATTCAATATTAACATTGGGAAGAAGTGAAAATGTGCTTATTTGACAGACATAATTTGGAGAGACAGGATGATGAACAGTCAGAGCTGAATGACCCGAAAGACTATAGTTTTCCCAGCAATAGAGAAGTGTTAATGCTATTGTACTGTGTGCAGTCTGGCAGTCGAGAATGTACGAGACATTCAAGAAATTGAACTGGAGCAGGTTCAGTTGGGGTGAGTATAATAATCATAGGATGAGAGAGCCAAATCTGGGAAAAGTTCCAGAGAGAACCTGTATTTTTTTAAAAACCTGTTCAGAGAGAAACAAAACTATTAGAGAATGTTGCTCTTTCTGCTTTTGTTACAGGAGTAAGCACTCAGGGTCACAACAGAAAGAATAACTAATTTTAGCTAAAGGATAATACTTAGGTAAGAATGACTGGAGCTTTATTGGCCCAAGAAATCAATCACTGAAAATAAGGTGGCTTTGGCTTTCTGAGCAGTGAGGCTCTGGCATGATAAAAGTAGGAGTAATGGGCAAAACCTGAGTTATTACTGAGACAGAGTTAGTGAATACATAAAAAGGATCATATGGCAGAGTTACCTGCAATAGCAGGTTTGTTTGAATGATCAGGATGTCCTATCAATGCGATGTTCCTGAGGCCCTGAAAGATGCAATGTATATTGCATATGTACATACAAATAGGTATGAGTTACTCCTTTGAGAGCTAGATGAGGTTTTTAGGTGAAAGACTGGCTTTCCACTGTTCATTTGCATACTGGGCGACATAAGGACCAGTTTATATGACAGTCCTCCAGGCACAGCAATAAGGCTAATGATTACTTTGATATTTCAATATGAAAGTGTGCTGTTGAAAGCAGTGGGAATTTTTATTGGCTCTTTATCAGCTGAATATTCTGAGAGAAGAAACTGATGTTTTAGTCTGTGAAGTTGATTTCTTGTCTATGATTTCAAGTTACAACATACGTAAGTCTTTTGTTATCAGAAAAAAGTATTTAGTCTCAATGGAGAACATTTCTTTTTTTAAAACATTAACTGTATATTTCAGTAGCATTTTTATTCTGTTTATCACCGTAATAAAAGTATATTTCCTTGAAATGGCTGAATTAGCCGGGTGGATGTTTTGTAATAGAGAAATATTTCCTTTTGTAACTTGAGTACTTAATTGCTTCTGATTGGTTTCTAGTGGAAAGGATATGAAAAATGATAGGCTGCAGAGGAAAGGATGGAAAAGACAATGGTAACTGCATATTATCAATGTGTCAGTAGTGTGATCAGAGATATCATCATGAGGCAGTACAAAGAAAAAGGAGTAGGAGACTAAGAGGAGAATATCAGGGAAGAGTTGCAGAGAGGTGATTGAGGGATTCTGGGAAAGATTACTAAGATAAGTTGAAAGAAACTGCTGGCAAGCAGAATCAGAAAAATAGTGTTTGATGAGGCAGTAGAGACCTCAGCTAATCAGTGTCCAAAGCAGCTGATAAGAATAGTCAGAGCCTTTGAAACTGGTTGTTGGCAAGTCATTATCACTTGAGAGAGTTGGCACTGTGGCCAGATCAAAAAAAAACCCCAAACCAACCCAAAAAACCACCACCACCAAAAACCACCACAGAATTAAATCAGGAATAAACCAGTGAACAATGTTTAAAAAACTCAAAAATAGGCAATCCAGTCCGGGAATTTGGATCAGTTCTGTGCCTTCAGGATCAAATAGTAGATGTGAATGAGTCATATTCTTAATTTAGAGAAACCAAGACATTAACACTTTCACTGCAACTATTTGTACAACCTGACCTTCATTTCTCTAGCATGACTCAGGAGTAACTGTAACAAAATTAGTGTGAATGAGAACAGAATCTAATTTTTGGCATTTGCTAACACTTAAACCCAGATTATACAAGAATAACTGCACTGAAACCTTGCTCTGGTTGCAGAGCAGTGAATAATATCATCTAGGGCCTACTGACTTTTTAACCAATACACTTTTTCATTTGCTTGGTATAAACCTATTTAATTATTGTCAATGAGCAGGGTACATGAATCGGTGTAAAAATTTCTTTCTTGTCTGCTTTTGTCTTTAAGCCAAAATGCCTATGGAATATTTAATATTGACATGCCAGAACTATGCACAAGAACTGTCAACAGAGACTTTATATCTCTCCCAAGTAGACACCACTCATGTTCACCAGTAGCACAGTAATCGCCAACCATATTATGCAGGATTAATTAGCTCCAATATAAGGTTACTAAACAAGCCAGTATAGTATATGGGAGCAAAAGACACCAAGACAAACCAGGTATGAAGAGTTTGCACTTCCTCTTCCAGTACTGTAGTAGATATGTATGAGGCATGAAATAACCACAGTAAAAAAATTCTAAACATCTGAATGAGACTGTCAATCTCAGAGCAACCCATGCTTAAGACTTAAAATGAGTCCGAGACTTCATGTAGCCACAGAATTTATTTCCTTAGAAGGGCTAGTATTAGGTGTCAAAACGGGCTTAGCAGTATCATAGAATCATAGAATGATTTGGGTT
>NW_010323603.1:0-2078 GCF_000700745.2 Antrostomus carolinensis | reverse complement strand
TTGCCGCCTCATGTCCAGCTTTTCACCCACCCCAAGTCCCTCTCAGCTGGGCTGCTCTCCATCCCTTCATCCCCAGCCTGTGTTGATACTGGGGTTTGCCCCAACCCAGGTGCAGGACCTTGCACTTGGCCTTGTTGAACCTCATGAGGTTCACTCAGCCCCACTTCTCCAGCTTGCCCAGGTAAGCGTGTTCCCCCCGGCCATGAACAGGGCCAGGCGCTGGGGAGGGGAGTCAGAGCAGCAGCACAAGCTGTGGGCCACGTGGACAGCTCAGTCTGAGCCAGGTGTCGAGGCTCCCACAGCAGTGAACAAGTCTGGGGGAGCAGGTCCCCTTCTGGGGCTGCTCTATGTGACAGGGACTTCGGATGTGCAGGAGGGGAGCAATGAAAGGCTCTAAGAGCACCTAGAGCCTTGGATTGGTGCTGGAAAGACAATGATTAAGAGATTATATCCCTGTGGGCAAGCCAAGAGGACTCCAGGGAGAAGGTGTTGGACATCTAGAACCTATCACCAGGGAGGGAAATCCAGTCCCTGGGTTCAGTTTGCTTTGCTGCTGCTGCTTGCTAAAGGTGCTGGAGCCAGGAGAAGGTGGTCCAAGGCAAAGCAGTGGCTGCAGGGATGCTCCTGTCTGCAGGACAGTGTTCCTGGGTTTCTCTTCTGGAAATGGTTGTCACACTCTCCAAATGCTAAAAAACCAAAGCCCAATTCCAGGAGCTTAACAACAGCTTAAAACAAACCACCCCTGCCATGGTGGGCTGAAAACCATTGTGGGTAGAGGAAGCAGAGTGGTGTCTAGAGCCACAGCGTGGCTGCAGCTTTGCTCTGAGCCATTTTAGCTCTCTCCAAGCTTGTAGTGCCCTTGTCAGATCACAGGGTCCTGGGCTCTCCTCCTCTCCCACACACTGCAGGTTCCTGGCACCCATCAGCCTAAACCCACCCTGATGCCCCATTAAATCCACACTCAACACCTGGATACACAGGGAAACGCTCTCCTCCCATTCTGAGTTAGAGATGGGGCAGAGTCCAGCAGGCAAAGGGCAGTGCAGTGCCTTTCCCTTGGCAGCAAGTGAAGCAGCAGAGCAGCAAATGTGGTGTTTGTGCCATCACGAGATGTCCAAGGTACACCAGCTGCCCCCCAAGGTACACGGCTGCTCGTGCAGGAGGACACGTTAGGAGGGCAGTCCTAGCTAAGAGAGGGGTCAGAGCACTTCTTTTGAGCTCTTCTTGCCTCATTAAACACTTCCAGCCCTGCAGGGTTTGGCCACCCCATTAGCAGCTGGCAGGTCCTGATCCCCTGATCCACAGCCGGCCAGGAACGAGAACACTCGACCCGCTGAGCACAGCTGATCCCACACAGCCAGGCCCCGGGAATGGAGCCACAGCCTTATCCAGCCGCTGACGTCCTTGCTGGGTGGCTGAGCTGCCCCTTGTCCTTAATCCCCAGCTTGCTCTGGAGCACAGAAGGGACGTGCAGCCACTGTGACTCCCTGCAGAGCCATCGTGGAGCCAGCCAAGCTGTCGGCCGCCGGCCCCGTCACACAGCCAGGGCAGGGAATGGGACCTGAGTATCCATAAGGACCAAAGGATCCTGCCCTGGGAAACAGCTTCCAGGAGTCAAGAAGCCCTTGTGGAAACCAGAAACGGAACAAGGGGATTAGCAGCGCTGTAAACAAGTGAGGAGCTGCTGGCAGAACCCTGCCTGAGGCTTGCTGAGACCAGCCCCAACAAAGTCCTACCAAGACTGCAGCTCCAGGGAGTGTCTCTACAACCTGCCACCCCTGTCCCCTGTTTCCACCCACATCTGTGCCTGCCAGAGCCAGCACAAACCCCTGGGAGAAGGGGAAAGGCTCCGAGGAGCTGGTGCTGGAGCCTCTGGCAAGCACAAACACACACAGTGAGGCTGCTCAGGGACTGGCATGGAGATCAGAGCATGGGGAAGCTGCTAATTGAGTGATCTCTGCCCCATACCCACCTCTTCTGTCATCACAAAACATCCCAGCCCTGAGCTCTGGCAGGTTTCCCACCACCAGCAGTGGCAGCCAGGGGTGGTCTGCAGGCAAGCTGTGCTGGCTCCCACC
>NW_010323602.1:0-19347 GCF_000700745.2 Antrostomus carolinensis | reverse complement strand
CACCCTACGAGTCTCCTTACCCTTGCCCCTGCAATTCTCTCCTCTATCCCCTGGAGGGGGCAGACTGAGCGAGCGGCTGCGTTTGGCTGCCAGCCCAGTGCTGGCCAAGTGAAACCACTACAATTTTTCAGAATATTTTCAAGTTTGAAGCTCTGACTGGTGCTGTTATAAGTGTAGCATTCGCAAAGAGAATAAGTATGTCAGCTGTAGTGCAGCAGACATAAGCAGTGGGAATCATTCACATGGTTAAATTTACATTGTTTGGAGGGGAAAAAGTGCTTGGAAAGAAGAACGACTGTTTCCCAGAGAAGGCATCTCTCATTCCTCTCTTTTATCTTCCTTCTGCCAAGCCTGGGATGCTGTGAGCATGTGAGCTGCTGAGAGATGCTTAAATGTGTGCTGGGTGATGAGGAATATCTTGCCGTGGTTTTTATGTGCAAGCATGCTCTGTTTTCTGCAATAATGTTAATAACCTTCATGTGACTGTTTAGAAGGATGAACCTCATTAAAGAAGAGGTATTTAATAACGGGCCTATTTTTATCTCTGTCTTTATCTAACAGTCTGCACATTTATTTCAAGCTTGTAACAGTGCTTTGGAAGAAAAATGTTTTCCCTCCTGGGAAACATTTTGAGAGTGCATCTAGCCTTGGTTATCCTGTATTTCCAGTCTGAGTGTCTTCCCTCTTCCTTCCAAATACCAGCACCTTGGCTCCAGCACTTTTATCAAGTATCATGATAAAGTGTCTTTCAAAAAGTGTGGTTTGGGTTCCAGAGTCTCTTAAATAGTTCTGAAGGTTTGACCAAATACAATCAGTGACTCCCTCATACTTCAGACGCATGATCTTGTTTTGTGGGACAAGCCTTCCAGGCACTGCAATGCATGCTTGCTTAGCTGTGGGTTGGACCTCCATGCTCATGAAAGCCTGGAGGTTGTTTCCATGACCAGGGAAGTGTTTAATTCTCCCCAATGCACCATCATGGGTGCTGGAAATCAGGCAAATCATCCAGCATCTGCTGCAGCTGTTCCCTGGAGAGGCTGCTGCTGGATGCCCTGAGCTCTGTGCTGCAGGAGAAGCCTCCTCATGCTGGCAGAGCTCAGCGCCTCCTGATCACCTTCTGAATCAGTCCTTCTCTCTCCTTTGTTGACAGAAGGTTCCCAGAGCAATTAATTTCCTGGTTTGGGAATTACTTTCCCAGGGTACGGCATGATGGCAGAGCAGCGCTGCTCCTGGGGCTGCAGGACATGTTTGACCAGGCGCTTACGGAGAGATTGGCAGTTGGCTCTAGAGGTCAGGCCTTCCTGTGGAGTTAATGCTTTTTCTACATTTGCAATTTTATGCTATAATTTCATAAATTAATTCCTGACCTATTGATAGAATACAGACATTGCGTTTTCAGACCACTCTCCTGTATTTTATCTCATTTGCTGCCCAGAGATGGCTGTGATGGAGGCAGGTGTTCTGCCTTGTCCCCAAGGAGTTGCACTGTCTCTCCAGTTCCTTCCACGTTGTCCCTTTAGCATCACTGGCTCTGCATCCAGTCTGCCTGCCTTCATTGAACGTTTCTCAGAGCAAAAGTGCTGTTTAGCCCACGCAGAACAACAGTACCGTGCAGCCTGTGGCCAGAATGACCCATTTCTGAACCTTTTTCTGAAGACACGTCTGTGGCCATATGCTCCGAGAGCTTGTGGGTTTGGTCCTTGCGATGTATTTGACAGCTGTTACAAACCACCTGGCTCTGGGACCTAAACACTCCTTTTCTTTGGAGTTCAGTCTAGATCGTGTACATCACTAAGCACAGTTTCACAGTGTTATCTTTTTCATAATTAAGAATAAAGTATTTTTCTCCACAGTCTTGCTCTGGCCATTCCTTCCTGCAGTCTTAGCTAAGACCCAGCTTACTAAAATTTCTACAGAACTGATTCTAGGTGGGCAAGCACAAAGTCAGTTTTGGGGTTTTTCTTTCAGGCAATCAGCACACAGTGAAATGGCTCCTGTGAGGAATGTTTCATCCTGGTCCTTCACAGCTCATGCCTGCAGATTAGTGCTTTTACTCAGATGGGGCTGCAGCTTGCTTTATTTATTTAGTTTTATTTTTCCATATAATTATTTATAGGGTCACAATAGCCAACAGATCTTTTTCTACAAACCCTTTTCAGAGCCATGTACTCTACCTCCTCCATTCTGGCTTAAAAGCACCTTGCTCTTCTGAGGAAAACTCTAAATATCCATCATGCTGTCCTGATTTAGTGAGACATTTTCTCTGATCTCTGCCCTCTATTCATTTTAGAATCTGCAATCAATTTGAGAAATAAATTAAAAAAAGCTTTTGATGTTTCTTGAGGTCTAGAAGCTTGTTTTGCATTTGTTCTTCCTTGAATACACACTGAAACAAATGTCTCTGCTTTACTCAAGAAAGCTTCTGAGTTAAAAAATAAATGAGTATCTGTTTTTCTAGCTCTGCTTTACCAGAATAAGCTTGGGAAAGAAATGTAATCTCCTTGGGTCTGTCTTGATGTTTTGTAGAACTAATTCCCATTTATTGCAGGAACTCTTACAACACTATATTCAACTTAAATTTTTTATTATATGTTTATATTTTGGAAGGAGTAAGCATGGTCGTGTTGGAAATTCTGATTAAGGGTAACATTTCCAATTCAAAAGATCTTTCTTCAGTCCAGAGATTCTTTTTCTTCTCTCCTGATTTTCTGCCTGCTCCTTAAGACTGCAGGAAGTTTTACTTGGGTCATTCACTTGCAACAGGATGTTATCTGAATACTGAATTAATGTATGCAGTCTGTCACTTGGTATTTCTTCTGTTCTTCTGCTGGAGATCTCCCAGGGTTGCAAAGACCTTGCAAGCGGCAATGGCGATAACAGGGATGTGCCTATGATCCTGCACAGTAAAAGGAAAAAAAGCGTGAGGCTGCATGTCTCTCCCATCACTGCAGGGTCTGAATAAATAGATCTAATCAACAATTTACATTTTAACCCCAAACCAGGTTTTATTTTTAGGATTTGTCATTCAGCCCAAGCGAAACCTTTCTGTTTCTGTCTGGTGGTTTTTCTAAAAGCACCTTTAAGTTATCCCTGAGACTATATTTTAAGATGCATTTACATTTTGATATAATCTGCTGTTTTTCTTATTTGAAACAAAGCCCACCTGTTCTTCATTAATTATACTATCATTTAAGCTGCTATCCAGGTTGCTGCTAATTACAGTTATCTCACTGTTCTGCACTTGATAATATGCAGAAATGACTAGACCTCAATGGATCTCGATTAACTGGAGCCGTAACAAGGCGGCACGATGTGAAGGCTTGGTATTTACAGACTGTGTGGTATAAAGCTGGGGGGAGTGGCTGCTGTTCAGGGGCACCTCAACAGCAAAAACTGAAATAGAAGCATCTCTGTTTAAACATAGAAAAAACTGTTTTACTGTAGGGGGATTGAACACTGGAGGAGATCAGCTCCAGCAGGGAGGTTGTGGAGTCTCCATCCTAGGAGACATTCAAAACCCATCTGGACACAGTCTGGGTCAACCTGCTTGAGGTGACCCTGCTTGAGCAAGGCTTGGACGGGATGATCTCCAGAGGTATCTTCTGACCTCAACTGATCTGTGACACTGAATGGCAGTACCTTTGGTGAGACAGAGGATCTCATGGTGGGCTCCACAGAGAGCTGCAAATCCTGGTGCTGATGCTGACTATTCCCCTTTGCTAACATCACCTGAAATCTGAAGGGAACAAACTTGAGAAGAGCTGCTGGAGACTCCTCTGAAGAGAGGCAACAAAAAGTGGTGACTGATACCAGCTGCTGGGGAGTTGTGGGTCCAGCAGGCTTGGAGCCAGAGGCTGGAGTGAAGGCACCTTGCAGGACCAGAGCCTTTGCTGGAAGATAAACCAAGAGTCTTTTCACTTGAGCCCTGTTTTATCATCGATGTTTCCCTCCACTTTGATCTCTTTGGATACTCTGCAAGCCTCTGGAGTTTACATCCTCAAATGGAAAGCATGTGTCCTGAAGGAGAAGCAGAGCAAGGCTACAGACAGAGGAGAGCTCTTACCTTGTCCTGTCACCTGCAGGGAAAGCCCAGTCTTGCTGGCAAGCAGGAGAGGAGGAAGAGCTTCCAAATCAGGCTGTGTCAGACAGAGGTGTTGGTGCAACCACTTTATGAGGAGAAAATTCATACTTGTCAAGTATCTATCCACAACCCAAGGCACTGCCCATGTATAGCATGGGTGCAAAGGCGATTTTCTTGCAGACTTAGGAGTACTACACAAACAGGTAAAACATGACATTCAGTGATGACCATGCTCGAGAAAGATTGTATCCATGGTCTAAAAGCCAGATACTGGGTCACTGAAGTGGACATCACAGTGGTGGTGGAACTGGGACCCCTGGAAGGTCCTGCAGTTCTGGCATGAGGAATAGGAGGACCTCTGGTTCTCCGTGGTTCTATGTGAGGACCTCCCGATGCCTTGCACAGAGTTCGCTGCAACACTGGGCAGGAGCTCACTGGCAGGGCTACTCTACTGGTGCAGGCTGTGGTGCAGCCCGGCAGCACTCCTGGGCACTCCGCGGCAGTGATGCCTGGCTGTTCTCAGCATGCTTCTGCTCTGAAACGTGGCTGTGCATGAAGGTAGCTTCCTACAACAGCTGCTTCCAATCTGTATTGTTTCCATCGGTGGAACAGGGACAAAAATACCCTCCTGCTGCATCACAGTGAGCCCTGTGGAGCCACACACCTGAGAGACGAGGAGACTGGCTGTAGTCTCCTGTGCATCACCTGGGTTATACTGGTTTAATCATTTATCCTTGTTCAAGCCACCAAAGCTTTATATTGGGTGGAAGTGTGTGTATTTGGGGGGGTTTAACCCCAACTGTTAGCTTGTCAGGTGTCAGGCAGGATTTGCAACACTGGCAGTTGGGGGGAAAAACTGTTATTAAGTGTAATGTGGCACCTGGAATACAGAAAACATGGAGAGACAATAAATACAGACTTCCATAATGTCATTTTCTTCAGAATTTATTAAGACTTAGTTGCAGCGATGCCTGCAGCTTCTTCTGGTTGAATCGGTAAATTCTGTTCATTATCTCCAGTGCTTGTTTTGACCTACTGTGTTTTAAAAAAGAGGAAATATTTGAGGCACAGGGGCACCCCAGTTACTTGCTTTGGCAGCTGGATTTTTTGGTGTAAATCCAACTTTTCTCAGATTTGCTGATAACACCCCAGTCAGTGCTCATCTTGGTGGATGGACCCAAAATGAGAAATATTGAGAAACACAAGCACTGGCGACCTGCCTTAGTCACCACAGCCTCCTGCGAGCAGCGTGCGGCAACGGGAAGAGAAGAGCCCTAACAAGGAGGGATGTGACTGTCACCTCGGAGCAAGTTTCCATGCCTTGTCATCCCACCCTGGTACCGCTCTGACGCGTGGACAGTCTTAGGCTGAGAATAGCTGAAGGTGGAGAAGGATTCACAAGACTTTCCTAATGACAAAAAGGTGGTTGCTAAAGCCACTGGCTCAAAGAAGAGTTCACTGTCACTTCTCTGCGGGTGTTGCCACTTGCTTGCTGTCTGGAGCTCGCTGCCTTGTTGGTGCTGAGAGCAGCACTGGCATTTTTCAAGAGTTCCTCAGTCTACAAAAGTAATTGTGCCCGTTTCTCTCACTTTTTGTCAAGCACAAATCTCAGCAGTGGCATGTTTGTGTACCTTTGCCCTGTTGCCAGCATTTAGCTCTCCAGGATGGAAGAAAATGAGTTCAAGCCTAATCTTCTGATAATTTATTATGTTCTTTGTGATTAAGGGCAAAATTTAAGTTGCCAAAAGCAGATGTTTGCTTGCTCCTTTTTTAGCTCTCAAAGTACTTTCTGCATGCTTGATTGATGGACGTCCCTGTTACATTAATAGTTGGGCTTTGCAAAGAGCTGTTATTACCAGGAGAATCTGGTGTGGGTTTCAGTTTTTCTTCTTGCATTGAAAATCCATTATTAATGTCTTTTTGAGGAAGAAAAGGCTTAAATTCCAGCTTTTTGCTTTGCTTTCTCAGGCTTCTTCGCAACTGTCTTCTCTGAGGCACTTTTAAAATCAATATTACAAGTGTTCTTTATATTTTACTGTGTAGTTGAGAGTTTCTGTGTCTTACTATTGATTTCTAATTGTGTTGCAGGACATTTGGGTGCACGCAGATTGCCATGTGACAGATTACTTTTATATATATATCTTCCCGATCATCATTGAGTTGGCTTTTTCCATGTTTCCTCTTGCAGGATGCTGCTGCTGGGCCTGGAAGCTGCCAGGAGAGCTTTGCCGGCTCATAGCCCATGAGTGCAATCTTGAAACACTGAACTTGTGACCATTCATTTAATTTTGGTTTTGATTTTGGTTTTATGTTAGATGCAGAAGTATACTTGTGAGGACTCCTCTTTTGTGTAGTCATCACAGAGTTGTTCTACCCTGGCTTCTTGGGCAGCTTCATGTTCTGCATCCTGGGAGCCTAGAAGGTTGTCCTGATTTTGTCTGGAGTGGTCATAATGCATCTTCAGCTCTTCAGATCAGCACTGACATCAACTCTGACTTTGTCCTTTCGATCAGCTCTACTATCAGATCAGGTGCAAAGTCCAAATCTCAAAATAGTCTGGAAACACAGACCACATCTGTAGCTTTTAGGACAAGAGGAAATGGCCTCAAGTTGCGCCAAGGACAGTTGAGATTGGATGTGAGGAAGAATTTCTTTGCAGAAAGGGTTCTGAGGCATTGGCAGGGGTTGCCCAGGGCAGTGGTGGAGTCCCCATCCCTGGAGGGACTGAAGAGTCGTGTAGACATAGTGCTGAGGGACATGGGTTAGTCGGGGACTTGTCAGTGTTGGGTTAATGACTGGACTCTATGATGATCTTAAAGGTCTTTTCCAATCGAGGCAATTCTGGGATTCTGTTGCTTGTCCTGCCTGCGGTCAGGCTGCTTGCGAGTGCTCTGTGCATTGGCAGCACAGGCTCCATGTCTGCCAGGTGCGTTGGTTGCAGTGATGTGCAGTATGTGGGTGGTTTGGGTATAGAGTAACTTGCTGCTGGCTGGATTGGGGTGTCTGCTTGTCAGGCTTATCTTCATTAAGGTTCAACTCCTAGACACATAAAACACGCTGCGCTTCATAGAAACCAACTTTAGCTTCTAAGGAATTAGTTGTAATTTATCCATCCATTCAAAATGGTGGCAGAGGCACTTGTGCCGTGTCTCTGGAGGAGCAGCACAGAGTACGGGTGTTTTAAACACACTCGCAGAGGACACAGGTGGCTTGAGATCTTCCTGGCTCCAGCGGTGCTGCTGCTTGCTGGAGCCGGCAGTCGGGAAGGGGACGGCATGCATAACTATGGGCAGGCTTCGACCTTGCCGCTGGAACTTAGTTAGCAATTCTGGTGATGTTCTGGAAACGAAAATATAATTCAGGCCACCTTCTCCTCCAAGCCGACCCTGAGAATCAGGGAGGAGAACTACTGAATAATTAGGGTCCTTTTTTTTTTCACCTCTGCCAGAGTTACAGCTCAGCGTTGAACTGCGCTGTAAAGTGTCATTAGTTTCCTTGAAGTTATTGGTCCAAGTGTACTTTGTATTAATATAATTACGTAAATTGCAGTCTCATTAATCACAGCATGCCGCAGCGTATCGCTCCCTCGCTTTATTTTGCGGGTGGTTTGGCTGGTGGGAGCCCCTGTAACCCTGGCCAGGAGGTGAAGGCTATGGCTGTAGCACTCTCCCTGTGCTGGTTTTAGCTCATGCTTCATATTTGCACACGCTGTGAGATCTGGGAGTGTTTGCCAGCTCTGCCACGACTGCGGAGAGCAGCCGCGCCGCTGCAGAGGAGGCAGCTGGGACACAGCTGGGGAAAGGTAGGTTCATCGCGAGGGAGTCTTGCTGTACCACACCCCTGCTGCTGTGGTTTTGTTCTGGGTCCGTAGAGGTCCCAGCGCGGCAGAGCCCAGGCTCCTGGCATTGCAATAAACACCCAGAGCCTGAGCTCTTGCCCAGGGGACGGCTGTAGGGCCGTTTGATGATGCTGTGACTCTGTCTCCGTGGCAGAGCTCTCAGCCTTCCTGGCAATGTAAATTCTCCTGGCTGCATGCTAAAATTACACTGAGTTATTGATTTATCTCTGAGAGGATTTCCTTCCCGAGGGACACTTCTGACTGTTGTAATGATTTAGTTCTTCTGCGAGTGCAGAATCTGTAGCTGAGCAGAGCCACTCTCCTGCCTGCGAGTCCGCAGCCCAGGGTCATGCTCCCGCAGGCTTCCTCCACAACCTACCTGCTTTCTCTTCCAAAGCCAAGGTTATCCTGCTGTTACTTTTGAGTGACAGCTGCAAATAAAAGGGCATTTTCAACTTTGCAGTGAGGAAGCTGCAAGTCTCGGACTAGCCTTTGTGCCACAGCACCAATGTTCTTATCCTGGACTTGTTGCAAATGCAACTCAGAGGCTGGCACGTGGGAGGTGTAAAGCTGTGCCAGCTTCAACGCACCTGGGAGCATTTTAATTCTTTAAAGTAGGCTATGATGAGAGTAGGGTCATGTAGACTTTTTTTTCAGAAGGTGCGAGGTACAGCCTCTCTTTTCTTTGCTTTGTGCTGACTCACCTGTGGAACATCTCTAAAAATCAGGCCAGGAAAGTTCATTTTCAGTCTCCTGCTTGTACCCAGGAGGAGGCAAAGCCAATTCTCTACTTCTACCACCAGTTTTTGACCCGTTGGCCCTGAAATCATAGTCTACTGGTTATGTTTTAGCTGGTGAGCACCATCAGTACGAGGACCTGACCCTTCAGGAGTTGGGCTGAAAGTTTTAGTAAATATCTCTGGAAGGGAAATGACAGGCTCTGAGTCCATGGGTGCCTATCTCCAGTGATGGCCCATCTAAAGCACCTCCCCGTGGGTTCCTGTATCTACCGCCACAGTGGATTTGGGTCCAATCTCAGCTGCAGTGTGTGCACTGATAAAATGTGAGGCTGCTCCTGTGTGCAGTGTTATAAAACAACATCCCATGATTAGGCCCAGGAAGAATGTAAATTTATTTTCCTGTGAACCAAGTGTGGCACAACTACTGTCTTTCCCTTTCCCAGTGATCTGTCTGTGAGATAAAAAAAGTCCTTAGCGTCTGTCTTAAATACTGCAGTGTTGACAAGTTCTCTTGACAAAAATTAGGCTAATGTCCCTTACGGCTGCATTAGCTGTAGAAACGAGGCTTTAAATTGAAGCTGTGGAAGTCACTATACCAACGTTCTCTCCAAGGCATCTTCTTATTCCAGCTTTTATTATTCAAATCCATTCTCACTATAGCTTGGCAGCGTAGCTGGCAGACGGGTTTCTCCAATACGTTCTGCAGAGTCTTGCAGTCATGCAGTTCGGGTCAGGCACCTTTCTGCGTTGAACCAGGGAAATGTTGTCCAACCGCTTTCAGACTTGGGCTCTCTTGGCTCTTGGGGATGCTCTACGCCTGGGGAAATGTTGGTGCCGCGACATTACTGTGGCTGCTGGTGTGAAAGCGTGTGATGAGCCAGCTGACGCGCATCGAGCAGAGATGCCGTCTGAGTCAGTAAGCTGCACGCCTTGCCAGCAGTACAGCGTGTCCTGAAAGGCTCCTGGTGAGGGCTGGAGCTGGGAGAAGGGAGCTTGGTTTTCCTCTGTTGTATGTGTCGTTCAGTCTTTATTGAGTTATAAACCCAGAAGCAGAGGACAGGAACAGAGATTTACTGAGTCCTGGTCATGAAGACCCGTTCTTGAGCTTCCAAGTTTTCCCCTTGAAAATAGTTTCTTTTTTTGCTCCTTTTTCCTCCTGTTGCTCAATCTTAAGCTTCAGCTCCTCATTTCCAACCATGGTCAGCTTTAGACCTCCTGGTTCTCACACTGGTTGTTTAGCCTGGAGCAAAGGAGGCTGAGGGGAGACCTTCTGGCTCTCTCCAGCTCCCTGAAAGGAGGGTGTAGAGAGGTGGGGGTGGGTCTGTTCAACCAAGGAACAAGTGACAGGACAAGAGGAAATGGCCTCCAGTTGCACCAAGGGCAGTTGAGATTGGATGTGAGGAAGAATTTCTTTGCTGAAAGGGTTCTCAGGCATTGGCAGGGGTTGCCCAGGGCAGTGGTGGAGGCCCCATCCCTGGAGGGATTGAAGAGTGGTGTAGACATAGTGCTGAGGGACATGGGTTAGTCGGGGACTTGTCAGTGTTGGGTTAATGACTGGGCTCTATGAAGGTCTTTTCCAATCCAGGCAATTCTGGGATTCTGTGGTGTTGGTCCTGACGGATTATCACTCCCCAAAAGAGCGCTTGTGTCCTTTCCATGCCTCTGCGTTGCTGGGTTCTTTGGGGGTGGTTTTCTCTGCCCTTAGGTTCATCTGTGGTGGCCATCTCAACAGTCACTGGAGAGAGGAAGAGAGGCTCTCTGAGGGTGACAGATGTGGAAGACAGCTGTGGTTGATGGTATTGTGGAGGTGCTAATCTCTGTCATAGTAACGAAGCCAATGGTCCCTGGCTCAAAAAGGTATTAGATGCCTAAAATTTGGCAGGATGAATATAATCCTCTGTTTCTTTTGTCAGGTTCTCAATTCTTCTGGTCATCCCACTCATCCTTCTCTGCCTTGAGAGAACCTGCATTGATCTTCTCTGAATGTAAGAAATACACCTGTGGGATGACAATTATTGAATAGGTTGCAGTGACATTGTGAAGTAGTACACTACTTGGGGATAAATAACTTGGTGAGTTGGAGAGGGATTAAAACTGGCTTTTGTAAATAATGTTTCTGTTGGATGTTGACTTGGCGACATGGTGAGACAAGGGTCAATGCAGTGTCCTTGCAGCCTGGCATGCTGTTTGATAGCTGAAAGGATCAGAGTGTGGCTGGACACCTTCAATCTCTGTGTTTCTTCTGCTGCCCAGACCTTTGTGGGATTAAACTCTCTAAATTGCTACAGTTTACAGAATTCAGCCCAATATCAGAAGAGAAAATAAATTAAGAGCTTCGTATTGAATCACTAAGCACATGCATCATGCTGTAACCAAGGGTGTGTGGTAATGCATAAGAAATGACTGGCTCGAAGCTGGAGGTAAGGATTTGCTTATAAAAGGAAAGCATGTGATTTTGCCAATTTTATGAAAGGGCAACCCTTCCTCTTCCTTCTGCGCTATTTTTTTTTTCCTGGTGTATTTTCTGCTGTTGCAGTGCAAGTGAGAGAGAAGCCCTTGCCGAGAGGGAGGTGGAAGGGCAGAAGCACTTGTTGCGAGGAGCTCTTTGCCATCTGAAGCTTCTCTGTATTGGCAGCAGCAGAAGATATATCAACAGATACTACAGCAGCGACTCCCATCAGAGAGGCACCATATGTCCTCTCTTGGGCCCTCCCCTCGCTCCTCCCCAGGCAGCTCGCTAGCATCCACCTTCGCTTCCATTGCTTACTGTCTCAGAGCACCCTGGGAAGCGGCAGACACCTCACGGGGGGTACGTGCTCTGCCCTGTGCGTGACAGCCGCCTCTCTTGTCCTCAGTGGTTGTCTTACCACGAGAGGGTCGAGGTTTGATGGGTTTTTAGGCAGGCAGCTCACTTGGCTCTGTGCGTGCCCCTGCACGAGGCTGGCTGCGTGCAGAATGATGTTTTTGGCCGCTGGCGATGGTAGGCGTGAATTAAACGGACCCGCTGTGACAGCGTCAACCAGGGTCGGTCGCCTGTCACCGCCGGGTTTGCCTGGCTCTCCCTTCCCTTCCTGAGCCGGAGGCAAAGCCAAGCACAGGCAGTGGGTGGATTTGGCAAGAGGCATTCGAAACCGGAACCCAGTGCTCACAGGGTGCCGCCGGTTTGAATAACCGGGCTGGCAGCCCCCAGCACTTGCTGATCAATTGAAGGAGCATAAATACTGGTGCCGTGGGAGAGCGCTGGATCGGTTTAAATTGGCAGTTGTAAGTAGTTGTCCAGCTGAGTGTCCAAATTTAACTGATGCTTTCGCATGTCTAACCAAGTATTACTTACTGGAAAGCCCCCTCCTTGCAATGCTTTGTTCTTCCCTAGCTGTGGATCGAATCGTGGAAGGAGGGATTTGATTCTGGAGTCATTTTAAAAACGTTTTCATTATATCTGCCGAGGGGAAACAAATTACAAAGAAGACCTCTCAGCACTAGGACAAAAGAGTGGCTCTAAAACCTTTTCAGATAAGTAAATGTTTGAGCTGTAGACCTGATGGATGGTGTTTAAAGACATGGTTATTACTGCAGCAAGCAAGCAGTTGGCATTAAAAATCATAGGATGCAAGAAAGTTCTCCCAAGGTTTACTGTGGGCATGAGTCTCCCTGTAATCCTGGTTGTGAGGAGCCTGTAACACCCTGAGTCCACACAGTGATCTCTGTGGCATTGGTCACAGGAAAACAGTAGCTCAGCAAGCACCAGTAAATAGCTTCCCTCTTAGTAAGTAAGAAACTGGAATGGAAATGGCCCTTTCTCCACACCCTGTTCGAGTAGGGTTCAAGTCCAGCACAAAGCAGTGCTGCTTCTTTGGGACAGGTGAGGATCCCGGGCAGGAGCAGGGATGGTGGCACTTTGTGTTATGATATATTAGTGTGTTGATTTTTGAGTTTTCCCAGGAATGGCTTTGC
The DNA here is from genome assembly GCF_000700745.2 of Antrostomus carolinensis. Classification (NCBI taxonomy): domain Eukaryota; kingdom Metazoa; phylum Chordata; class Aves; order Caprimulgiformes; family Caprimulgidae; genus Antrostomus; species Antrostomus carolinensis. The sequence goes on along the minus strand of NW_010323602.1, from coordinate 6,734 downwards.
TGCCAGCAGCACTGCTGGGCATTGAAATGGGAACAGATTCGCCCTTGGTGAGCTTGAAAGCATTTCAGGTGGGTTCTGTTCCTGCTCTGCTGCAGTGTGGAGATGTGGAGACATTGTTCTGTTCAACCAAGGAACAAGTGACAGGACAAGAGGAAATGACCTCCAGTTGCGCCAAGGGCAGTTGAGATTGGATGTGAGGAAGAATTTCTTTGCTGAAAGGGTTCTGAGGCATTGGCAGGGGTTGCCCAGGGCAGTGATGGAGTCCCCATCCCTGGAGGGACTGACAGTGACAGCGCTGAGGGACATGGGTTAGTTGGGGACTTATCAGTGTTGGGTTAATGATTGGACTCGATGATCTGAAAGGGCTTTTCCAATCGAGGCGTTTCTGGGATTCGATATTCAGACATCATCACTGTTTTGACAGGTCGAATTGCAGGATATTTATTAGCATAGCTTGGAATATTATATAAAAGATTTGTCAGATAAACTAACCAACTAAAGTATCTTACATGAAACATCCTTGATTTTATTGAGGATTTTTTAACTGTTCATTCAGTCTCTCAACAATTCGTCACATTGAGGCATTTCTGGAGGACACTGGTGTGAGTTGTTGCTGAGAGATAAATATCTGTGACTTGAGGATCAGGCCCTTCCTGCGCAGTGTTTGTCTGTGTGCTCTGGGAGGCAGAAGAAAATAGCAGTTTAAGTTGTTTGCTTGTGCTGTAAGGATAAAACTCCTCTCTCATGGTTTCCTCTATAATCCCAGGAAAGGAAGGACATCTCTTTATCCTTGTCAGCTCTCTGCACAGCAGGATCTTTGTCCGTATTGAGGGGCAATGATAAGACAAAATAACAGTGATAACAGCAACCTGATGCCACCAGACTTTTGATTTCCAGGCAGAGGCAGCAGGGCTGCCTACAGCCATTGGGGGAAGTGACAGGATGGCCATGGTGGGTCATGACAGGGGTTCTCATCCCCTACAGATGCCTAGCATGTGCTTAGCATGAACATGGTGAACATGCAGTGATAGTAAGAGTTTTCTCTATAAGTAATTGCAGGAGGTAATTAGAGCTTCTGCTGTCACTGATGGTGCAGACCTGAGGAATCCCGGAGTGCTGGGCAGTGACCAGGACGGTGCTTCTCCAAGGATGTGCTGGGCTCAACAGGCAGCTGTGGCTTCCCAGCAGAAACACAGAACTAATGGAAATAAGAGGTGCAGATGAAGTGGCTTTGTAAAGCGTTCCACCCGGCATCATAGGAGTTTTTGCTTGAAATGTGGACGCGGGCGTCTGAGCTGTCTCACCGCCTGCGCTGTGGGCGAGGTGCAGTGGGAAACACCGGGGGATGCTGGGACAGTTTCTGGAGGGAGCTTCCAGCAGGCCTGCTGCTGTTAAACCTCTCCACCAGCTCTCTGGAAGAGGTGATATATAGCATATTAATGACCTTTTCTGGTGGCACTTAATTGGGAGGAGTGCTGAGTGCCAGAAAGGGAACTAATACAAAAGGCTGTAGATGAGTGAAAAAGGGGCAGGAAGCCGCAAAATGAGATTCAGACTCTGGGCTTCCTCTTCCCATCAGTAATCCATCTCTTCCTGACCTGTATCTTCTACACATCTTCCCTTCCTTTTGTATGTAAAAATGTTCTGTTTTGAAATAACAAGCAATCCAAGGAGTGGTATGACTCATGCTTAGAGGGGGGGGAAAAAAAGGCAGCCAGGTTTTGCTGCTTCCTTGCTCGGCAGCGCTAACTGGAGAATCCGGAGTCAGAGCACGGACTGAGCCCCGTTAGACCAGGGCTGGTTCATCTCTTTTCCTCTGAGCCCAGCATTTGTCGTGAGAACCAGGAAGCATCTTCGCGCAGTCAGAGCACTGTGCTTGTGTGAAATCCAGTCCTCTCCCCAGGCAGAGCCCGCGCCAGGAGCCCTGTGCATGACCGGCTTGTGATGCCCCAGCTTCTCCCATTTACCCAACCATGGCACTGGTGGCTCCTGGAGCTGGCGGTGCCAGCAATGTGGCAGAGGGAAGTTTTGCTGCTTCCTGGGATTTGTCTCCTTGAGGGTTTTTTTAATCATTATTTTATTAAAGGAGTAGGTATGGTGCCATCTGATAACTTTTTGTGGATGCTCTGTCAGTCTTGTGCAGCTTTATTATTTTTAATATTGCAGCACTGCCAGTTTGTTTTGCTGGGAACATTCCTGTATTGATTTGTGGATTCTTTTGTTGCCTGTTTTAGAAAGCCCCTTTCCCTTCACTCCACTGTGTCAAGAGAAACAAAGAGTAAGGAAAGGTAGATGCTATCTGACGCTTGCTCAGATACCAAGGTGATTTCTGAGAGCCGCAAAGCCAGTTACTGACTCATAACTGGGGTTTGTGTTCACACCATTAATAGATTTATTTTTCTTTTTTTGCAATGGGAAATGAGAATGCTCACTTGGGGAGAAATTAGGGGATTTGCCTTGGCGAGCTGGATCGCCCTTTTCTCTGCTTGCAGAAGCCTTCCCAAGGGAATGCTTCTCTGCCACAGGGGATGAAGTCGTGCCAGGAGGTGTTTCTGGGGGGGAGAGTCTCATGTTCCTCCTGGACTTCTCTTGGTGGGCAGGACGACAGGTGGCAGCTCAGGGGTCCAAGGGCTGGGTAGGGGATGGGGAGGCTGCTGCTGGGAGCATAGTGAGTTATTGCATGATCTCGGTGTGAGATTTGCATGTCTGTGTATGATGTAAAACTTTCACGGTTATTTTCAATGCCTGCCTGTTGCTGTGTCATGAGTTGGGGCTCAGCCTTGTCCCTGTGTAGAGATGCAAAATCACTTGTGACCAGTGCTAAATGGAATAATGTACTGGAAAGGAGCTGAGCAGGATGAAACTTTTCTCATTTAGTGAGGAAACATCATTGGTCGTTTGGTTGGTCTAGAAAAGGAGAGTTGGGGTTATCTGGCTATTACTGTGTGATGCATATTCAGCACAGCAGCCCTGTGCTTTTAGTCATCCTTTATATAAGGTGCCTGGTTCTTGCCTTAGTTGTGAGCGTGTCTGTTTTCCATTTGTTTATTTATTTATCGTCTTGTTTTCAAGCTCTGCGAAGCTTGATATAGGTATAGAGCTCCAGAAACGTACGCATAACAGAGTAACAGATAACCGTGGTTTGGTTACAAGGCAATAATTTAAGTCGACAGGTTTAGCCGATAACATAAAGCACAGGAGAGAAATAGAATCAGTTTATAAATGTCAGCAGAACCCCTGCAAGTGAGCTGCTGCCTTGAAACTAACTCTGGTGCTGTTACTCCATCTAATATATTATAAGAAGAAATAAACGGATGTCTGAAAAAATCTGGCTGACCGAGATTAAAAGAATAGGGCTATAAATTAAATTCTTCCTTGGCGTCACTTTAAGCAACTTTCAGGACAGACCGAACACATCCAAACAAGATGAATGCTAATGCCCTGAGACCACCTCCAAAAGACCATGCGTTTTTAGGCTGCGGATGCTTGGACACGTGGCAGCACCCAGGTTTGTCTGGAGAGTGGTCTAAGCCAGAAAGCGATGGTGCTCCAGCTGGCGCAGGAGAGCAGAGCCCGTCCCGATGCTCCTGCAGCCACAGCGGGCGCCAGTAGATAAAGGGATTAAATCGAGAACAGGAATAACATTGTCCCAGCAGCACATTGCCACGGGATCAGCTTGGAAAATAAGCGCTGTCACTTTGCTTTGACATTTATTCCCAATAAATACCTTGTCGCTTGTGCAGTGGCAAGGGTTTGTCATCCTCTGGAAGTATTTTACCTGTTGGATGCTATATTTTTGGCTGCGAGGCAAAGGGCTGAGTGATTGAGGGCCAGGCAGGCAGTACATCCTCGTTGGGGATGCTGGGTGGTCTGCTTAAACCCGATGGCTTTTTCCTATCCATGAACCCAAATCCATGCAGTAACTTATATTCAAATAATTTCAATTGTGGTTTAAAAAATTCAAGGTGTGGGATGTTTTTTAAGTGGTAAAGCATACAAACTGGCTGTGGGGGAAGGAGTTTCTCTTCTAACAGTTACATCCTTTTCTGTGTGTTCACAGAGGGATTTTCACAGCTATTTCTCCTCACTGGATAGATAATTCAGAGTTGGGAAATTAATTAGAAGGGAAGCTCTTCTTTCCCTTTATAAGGAGCGAGGGAGTGGGACAGGATGAGATCTAGCAGTTGTAGGATTTGGAGATCTCTGGAAAGTGAGACTTTTCAGCTTCATTCAGTAAAGCAGATTTGCAACACATATCTGTTTGGATAGACATCTTTTATTTTTCTAAGGTGTCAAGGAGAAAAAAGGTCAGAAAATTGCTTAAATATAAACCTGTTTTTATATTTTTAATTGAATTTTCTTTTCCAAATGTGACTCAATACAAACAATAAGTTAAAAATTAATTCCTCTAGGAAAAAAGCTATTAAGAGTGTGATTCTGTATCAACAGCGTGTGAAGCTGTGTAATTGCTTACATATGTATTGCTCCAGTGCGTGCTCCCAGTTGTTGAATAGTACCAAATTATAGGATTCCAAGAGAATCAACTATTTTTAAGGGAAGTACCTAGAAGCTACATATTGAATCATGATTAAAAATCAGGATTTCCAGCTTGCTCGTTTAAATCAGCAATTTTAATCACATTATTCAAGTCAACCCACCTTCAAACACACTTTATGAATAATAATTTAAAATGCCCCAAACTAAACAAGACTGAAGACCTCATCCTGTCTCAAACATCTGGAATATTTTAAGTGACTCTGCCAATCTTTTTGCTGAAAACAGAGACATCTTTCTTGCTTTATTTAATAAAACAGCGTGTTTGTCCTGCTGCGGCGTGAACCTGCGCTGCTGTGCACTGTGGCAAGAAGAAACCCCTGTAGCGATGAAAGCTGCTTAAATACATCAGGGCTGAGATTTCTGCTTTGGGGTTTGGACGGTCTCAGTCAAATCTCGTTTAGAAAAGTGCAAAGAAGCAGAAGCAGGAAAGGTTTATGTCTTCTCTGATGGCAACCTCCTTAATTTGCTCGTGGTGGGTTTGTGAGCTCGTGCGCGCCAGGGTTCGCGTTTTCTTTTATTTGCCGCTCACTGAAAATAGAAACTGGGAGGGCCAGTCACACGGGAGTCACTCAGTCCTTCTGGAGGCTGCTGCCTTGCGTTCCCTTCTGATGTTTCTTTTAAGCAAAACCCATCAGCCTCATTCCTCTCCCCTGGCAACCGAGTGAACTAACGTGGCCAGATGCACCAGGAGCACGACAGCCAGAATATAGAGTACTCTTCTGATGGGGACATTTATTTCTTGCTGTGTGTGACAATTCAGGAGTTGCTTCAGCGAGGGCTGTGGTTGTAACCTGGGCTGTCCCACTGCTTGACCCGGTGAGGAAAGCTGCTGGCTTTGGGAAGGGAAGGACCCAGCTCACCCCTCGCTTTCTCCCCTAGATGGTTTTTGTGCCCGTCGAAGAAAAAGACATCCTCGTGCGTCTGTATGTTCAGCATGCAATAGCTTTTTTTTTTCTTTTTTTTTTTCTTGCTGGCAACCCCCTGCCTCAGTGTCTTCTGAAACAGATCTCCTTTTTGTGGAGATCCTACAAACTCCTTTTCAAACGGCATCTCCCAGCTGCGTTGCCTTCATTGCCTGTGAGGGGGACAGCTCTGCTATCACAGCAAATTCCTGCAGAGCTCACCTTTTGGAAGTGGGAAGATGCTCCTCTAGGTAGACATATCAATGAAAGCTCCTGCGTATCACAAGTAAAGGAGCAGGAGAAGGGTTGGGTCTGTCGGTGGAAAGTGTGCCATGTGTGCAGGAGGCATAGCTAGCCTGTCCTTGCAGAGTTTAAGACAGGAAGATAATCATGTTTGTGCCCCTGCATATCTGACCAACACCAATTCCTACGGACAGGATACGGTGGAGAGAAAGAGGAGCTATCAGAAATGCACCGTTTTAATAGGAAATCCTCCAAAATGAGTTTTCCTGTTTTTTCTAAATGCATTTATACCTGCTGAATGGCTTTAGGCTTTGAAATGTTTTTGTCTGAATTGTGACAAACATCCTGGTCTTATGTAGGAAGCACCAGGTTCTTTGTTCAGTGAAATATCTCTTTGGTCTTGAAGAGGGAGGGATCAATCTGGTTGTTCCCTAGACTAGATGATTTTGTCTTTGAGAACATGTATTTATTGTACGAAATAATTATCCTTGTCTTCGCTTCCCTTTGGAAGGAGATGCTGCCTGTCTCCTACTTGCTGTGGTATTTTATCTGAGGCATCTTTTTAGGTAAAAGGAAACAAATAAAGCAAAGGCTGAATACGGAAACTTCATTGAGAGAGGAGCATGAGCAGCTGTGTGTCTGTCTGTCCATCTGTATGCAGCTAAGATTCGTTCAGCTGCAACCTCACCCTCCTAAGCAGGCAGATTTCTAGCATTAAAAGAAGAGGAAGCGGCATCGAGAAAAAGCAACAAAATATTGCCATCTCTCCATCCCTTTGCAGTGGCTGGCCATCGTGACATGCTTGTGGTGATTTGTGACTACGGTGGTTTGACCCACAGTGGGACCATGCGGTCCTGCATTCACTCGCCCCACCCTGTGATATGGGATGGGAGACGCAACAAAGAGGGGCACGGGATTAGGAATGAAGGACAGGGAGGGCTCACTCACCAGTTATGGTCACAGGCAAAACAGACTCAAACTTGGGAATAAAAATCAATTTGTTGCCATTCATCTAACTAGACGTAACAACCA
>NW_010323601.1:0-2243 GCF_000700745.2 Antrostomus carolinensis | reverse complement strand
GGGGGCAGGCGAGCAGCGAGGAGGAGACAAGGTGGGGAACAGGTTATTCTCTTAACCCGACCTGGCCGCAGGAGCGAGATGAGCAACACTGAACAGATGTCCCCATTTAAGCCATTCTTTTCCCACATGCCTGCTGGATGCTGCCAGGGCGCAGGAAGCTTGCTGCAGACCTGGCCCATTCCCGGCCATTATGGCCAAGTTATTCTGGACCAGTGAGCACGAACAAAATGGGCTTCAGATCGCGTGCTTGAGAATAATTCGACTCCGAGCCCTGGAAGAGCCACCTCCTCCTATTTTTTTAAGTGTTGGGGGGGACGGGGACGTGTTTCAGCTCTGATCGCAGGAGAACTTCTCAAAAGCTCATCAGCCCCTTCCCCCTCCCTCTCTTCGGCAAATATGGTATAATTTACAGAGCAACTTAATAATCCGAGGGGCACCGCAAAAGCCCTTTGCGTTGTAAACCGCTTCTAATTACCTGCCAGAGCAATTAGCTGACTATCACGAAGAAATTAGATCGCTCAATGTAGCATAAATAATGCGAATAATTTTGTAAGGAGAATGGAAAGCGAGACCTGGTGTTTCTTTATAAGGAAATAACACCTCGTACTGTACGAACCCTACATGAACACACATTAATGTCTAGGCATGCACGGAAATGAATCCGAACATGAACCCTCTGGCTTAGATTCAGCACTTTCTTCATTTACATATGCGGGGTGAAAGTCGGCTTCCAGGCGTTTAGATACAGAGCTCTTCCAGATCACAGTAATTAACACATAGCGACTTCAATAGGAAAACCTGTTTTCCAGATGATTTTTACAATGCGGCTTTATGTCTCATTTGGCAGTTTAAATAGCTGGAGTTGTTTTCTGGCTGCATCTCCACTATCATCTGTTGAGCATATTTTGCCTAGAATACTGACCAAAACTTCCGAGCTCATTTTTTTAAAAAATAGATTACTAATATACTGGTCATGCCTAGAGATTTGGGGCGGTTTTTCTTCTTATATGGGTCAGTTCTTCGAGAAGATTTTACGGAATCGCCTTAGAAGTTTATGCTATTTAACAGTTAAAAAATATATATATTTGCTGCATTTCACCTTGAAGAACCGAAAGCCTTTGCGCCATTCTCACTGGTTGAATATTTTGTCTCAAGAGGAAAATGCTGTTTTACAAATTAAAATTTATAGGTAATAGACATTCTGCAGGGATTTAAATGTACGTGTATAAGCCCCTAAGAACTAGACTATTAAATAACAATCTCTGTGAGATATTTCTTCACGCTTCTGGCTCTACGGCTGCGGAATTGAGGAAGGAGATTGTGCCCACAAACGACAAGCGCATCGTGTAATGAAAGTGCCCTCACAACTGAATTAAAGCAGATTGAGTTTGTTTCTGTCGCGTTTTCCCCTCCACACCCTCCCCGTACTGCGAAAACTGCTCGTCAGAAAGGCAGACGGGAAGGTGCCAGATCGTGGTGAAACTCATCCCAGCCCGAACTACAGCTCCTCACTGCTCGGAGGTACGCTGGGATATAGCACAACTCCTTAGGAGTGCTCCGGGTTATGGATAAACGCAACTAAATAGGTTTCCCTTTGATAAACAGCAGCAGCAGCAGCGTATACTGCCATTCTTTTTAATACATCTTTGAAGGAGGAAAAAGCTGAGTGTGTGATCAAATCTCCCATAACTTTTCAGTGCTCTCTTTTCTTCTGCTCTCGTGCTAACGCAGCAGCTATGCCGGGGCTCGCCAGACACCCTTGTCCCCAGGCTGTCCCCGCAGAAGTTGCAAGTATATCTGAACATGGTTCCTGAGCGTCTCCAGCCCTGAGCGGGACCGCTCAGCTGTTCCGCAGCCCCCACGTAGCACACACTGAATCGTACAGCATGTTTAACGATTCTTCCTCGTCGGCTAATTAGAGACGGCTTTGAAGCTCCATTACCGGCAGCAAAATTACTGCGGTCAGTTTAGGCCAAATTCTGGAGTCCTTAATGGAGCGAAACTCCCATTGAAGTCAATGGGATAGAAGTCAATGGGCGTTGTGCTCTATTAAGGAGCACAGAATGTGTCCCTTTGTGATTTACAGATTAAAAATAGGTATCGGTAAAATGTGCGTTTAAGGCGGTCACGCTCTGCAGGCGGGATCGCATCCGCGACACAGGAAGGGCCCGATCCCGCTCCCCTGCGTGGCTCCCGGGGGCGAGCCCGGGGGTTGTTAATCATCAGCCGGGACCGGACAAAAG